>NC_057799.1:553506487-553620532 GCF_018294505.1 Triticum aestivum | reverse complement strand
CGCCCGCGCGCCGTCGCCCTCCGCCGCCATCGCCGCCTCGTCGCCGGTGCCGCCCGGGGCCGCCGTCCGCCGCCGCCCTCCGCCGCGCCTCGCCCCTCCGGTGCCTCCCCGAAATCCGGCGGCTCCTCTCCCTCGCCGTCGCCCTCCTCTCCACGCCGGCCGTCGCCTCCACCGCCGGCGAGCTCGAACCCTAGGCTGGCCCGGTCCGATCTGGTACTAGGGTTGACTTTTTCACTCCCCCGTTTTTCTCCAAGTCTTTATTTTCTTACCCTCTGTTGCATATTTCATCGCATCATAACTCTCTGCATATAGCCCCGTTTCGTGCGTGTAATATATCGATATGTTCGCCTCTAGATGCTCTTCATTTTGTTCCATTATGCCATGTTCATTTGAGTCCATCTTGATGCCCAAATCTCTGGTGCAAGAGTGCTATATGCTGTTACCTGTTGTTACTTATCAGAACTTGGTGATTTGTTATTTTTGTTGCAATTGATCTGTGCATCTTATGGGCATGAGCTCTACATGTGTTTTGATGTATGCCATGCCATATTTACAGAGGTGTATGCCATGTATTTTTGTGATCTCTGTGGTGACTAGCACAAGCATGCAAACTCGGCTTCGTGATGTTTCTGTTTTCAGAGACTTAGTAATTTTACCAAGTATGTGACTGTTGTTATTTTGTTGCTATGTATCCATGTGCCTACAGAGAGATCCATGCTCCTTTTGGTTATGTTCAGTAAGGATATTTTGTAGATATAGTTGTGCTCTATCCATCCATGCCCCTGTTTGCAATTATAGTGTGCTCTAGCATGTCTTAATCTTGCTCTGCTTTTGCTATAAAATGTTCCTGGCAGATTGTTTACGTGTTATTCAATTTTGCCAAGGTTGTTCTAGTTGATCCATTCATGCTATCTATTTGATCTTGCCATGGATAGTTTCATAAACATGCCATCTTGCTGTTGGTATGCTTGTTTTTTCATGCATTGCTTTGTGGTGAGTGAATCAAGCTCACCAAGATGCCTTCATATTACTGTTTCTGCCATGCTCTGTTTTCTGCTGTCTGAAACCTGTTAACGGAACTTGTTATGTTTACATGGTTGCCATCATATCTTCTGGTCCTTTTTGGCTTATGGTCGGTAAGGGACTTTTGTCCTATGCATTTAGTAGATTAATGTCATGCCTTGTTTTGTTATGTTAAGTTCCTTTAGCATGTTGATTTCTTGTTCTGAACATTGCTACATGTTGCTGTTTCAGGCATGTCCAGTAATTTCACATCTGTGAACCTGTTATATTTTGCACTTTTGCCATGCTTGTTTGAACCTGCTTTGTTGTGATCTAGCCGTAGATCACTGTTCATCTTTTGTCAAGAATCTCCTGTAGATTACTGTCATATGCTTTGTTGCTATGTCGGAGTGTTGTAGCATAGTTTCTTGATGTATTCTAAGTGCTATCATGCTGTTAATCGCAGATTTATGTCATTCTTGTTTTGCTTGCCATTTGCAAACCGTGCATCCGTTTCCGGTGATCTTTATATCGATTTTGACCGAAATCATCTCATATTTCCAGTGGCATGCTTGGTTTGCCAAGTTACTGCCTTGTTCATCATTTTTCTTCCAGAGCACGCATACGCATCGCATATCACATCTCGCATATCATACATGTTTTGCATCATGTTGCTTGTGCATTTCCCGTGATTGATTGTGGTTCCTTTGCTTGTGTTCTTGCTGTGGGTAGATCCGGGAGACGAGTTCGTGAACGAGGAACCTGTTGAGTATGCTTACGAGGATCAAGCTTTCGACAACTCTGAGAACCTTGCAGGCAAGATGACCATACCCTCGAAATCACTTCTATCTTTGCTTTGCTAGTTGTTCGCTCTATTGCTATGCTGCGCTACCTACCACTTGCTATATCATGCCTCCCATATTGCCATGTCAAGCCTCTAACCATCCTTTCCTAGCAAACCGTTGTTTGGCTAAGTTACCGCTTTTGCTCAGCCCTTCTTATAGCGTTGCTAGTTGCAGGTGAAGTTGAAGTTGGTTCCATGTTGGAACATGGATATTTTGGAATATCACAATATCTCTTATTTAATTAATGCATCTATATATTTGGTAAAGGGTGGAAGGCTCGGCCTTATGCCTGGTGTTTTGTTCCACTCTTGCCGCCCTAGTTTCCCTCATACCGGTATTATGTTCCTTGAGTTTGCGTTCCTTACGCGGTTGGGTGATTTATGGGACCCCCTTGACAGTTCGCCTTGAATAAAACTCCTCCAGTAAGGCCCAACTTTGGTTTTACCATTTTCCACCTAAGCCTTTTCCCTTGGGTTTTCGCGAGCCCGAGGGTCATCTTTATTTAAACCCCCGGGCCAGTGTTCCTCTGAGTGCTGGTCCAAACTAGAGCCACTTGCAGCGCCACCTTGGGGAAACTCGAGGATTGGTTTTAGTTGTACGTAGTGTTCATCCGGTGTGCCCTGAGAACGAGATATGTGCAGCTCCTATCGGGATTTGTCGGCACATTCGGGCGGCTTTGCTGGTCTTGTTTTACCATTGTCGAAATGTCTTGTAAATCGGGATTATGAGACTGATCGGGTCTTCCCGGGAGAAGGTTTATCCTTTGTTGACCGTGAGAGCTTATGATGGGCTAAGTTGGGACACCCCTGCAGGGTATTATCTTTCGAAAGCCGTGCCCGCGGTTATGAGGCAGATGGGAATTTGTTAATGTCTGGTTGTAGAGAACTTGTCACTTGACTTAATTAAAATACATCAACCGTGTGTGTAGCCGTGATGGTCTCTTCTCGGCGGAGTCCGGGAAGTGAACACGGTTTGAGTTATGCATGAACGTAAGTAGTTTCAGGATCACTTCTTGATCATTTCTAGCTTCGCTACCGTTGCGTTGCTTCTCTTCTCGCTCTCTTTCGCGTATGTTAGCCACCATATGTGCTTAGTGCCTGCTGCAGCTCCACCTCATTACACCATCCTGTCCTATAAGCTTAAATAGTCTTGATCTCGCGGGTGTGAGATTGTTGAGTCCTCGTGACTCACAGATTCTACCAAAACAGTTGCAGGTGCCGACGATGCCAGTGCAAATGACGCAACCGAGCTCAAGTGGGAGTTCGATGAGGAACGTGGTCGTTACTATGTTTCGTTTCCTGATGATCAGTAGTGGAGCCCAGTTGGGACGATCGGGGATCTAGCATTTGGGGTTATCTTATTTTCATTTGGTTTTGACCATAGTCGGTCTATGTGTGGATTTTGGATGATGTATGAATTAATTTATGTATTGTGTGAAGTGGCGATTGTAAGCCAACTCTCGTTATCCCATTCTTGTTCATTACATGGGATTGTGTGAAGATGACCCTTCTTGCGACAAAACCACAATGCAGTTATGCCTCTAAGTCGTGCCTCGACACGTGGGAGATATAGCCGCATCATGGGCGTTACAGTTGAATAAGTTGAATTGCAATTGCTTGGTGACTAAGAACATAGGTTGTTGAGTTTCAAGAGAGTTCATTGTTTGAACCTTAACATGTGAATTGGTTGCCACTACAACATGAGAAGTTTTATAAGAAAGAATTGTTGTTATGATGCTAGGAAAAGTGGTTGAAATTGTCATTGATCAAACTTATGCACTTTGCTAGCATTCACACTTCATAAATTATTTATTTTATCATTTACCTACTCGAGGACGAGTAGGAATTAAGCTTGGGGATGCTGATACGTCTCCAATGTATCTATAATTTATGACGTATTCATGCTGTTTTATTATCATTCTTGGATGTTTTACAATCATTTTATAGAAACTTTTATATCATTTTTTGGGACTAACCTATTGACCCAGTGCCCAGTGCCAGTTGCTGTTTTTTGCTTGTTTTTTACATCGCAGAAAATCAATATCAAACGGAGTCCAAACACCGCGAAACATTTTTGTGGATTTTTTATGGACCAGAAGGAACCCAATGGGCCAGAGCAGCGCCTGGGGGTGCCCCGAGGGGGGCACAACTCACCAGGGCGCGCCAGGCCCACCTGGCGCGCCCAGGTGGTTGTGCCCACCTCGGTGGCCTCCCGCACCCCCTCTTTGCACTATAAATTCCCAAATATTCTGAAACCCATCGGGGTTAACCTAGATTAGAAGTTTCGCCACTGCAGGGCTCCGTAGCCACCGAAAACCAATCTAGACCCGTTTGGGCACCCTGCCGGAGGGGGGGAATCATCTCCGGTGGCCTTCTTCGTCATCCCGGCGGCCACCATGATGAGGAGGGAGTAATCCACCCTCGGGGCTGAGGGTTTGTAGCAGTAGCCATGTGTTTAATCTCTCTCTCTCTCTCTCATGATCTATATCATGGGCTTTGTTAATATAGATGGATCATATGATGTTTCTACTCTCTATACTCTTGTTATGATGAATTGAATCTTTACCCTTTGAAGTTTTGTCTTGTCGGATTGAATATTCAGAGATGAGAACACATGATATATATCTTGCAATATGAATACTTGAGGTGACAATTGGGGTATCTTATTGATTCACTTGATATATGTTATGGCATTCAACTCGCGGATTCCCGCGGTGATATTGGAGTAATCTATGCATAGGGGTTGATGCACGTTTTTCTCCGACGGAAACTTCGGGGTCTCTTTATAGTTATTTGTGTGGATTGAGTATTATGAATATGAATTTTCTTTGGTGTTATCTCAGTACGAACTCTTGGTTAGATCAATCGGAAAGAATAGCTTGCGTTATTCTAGTACGAACTCTAGGATAGATTGAACGGAAAGAATAGCTTTGAGATGGTTTCGTACCCTACAAATAATTCCTATCTTTTGTTCTCCGCTAATAGGAACTCGGGAATGATTCTTTGTTACGCTTTGAGGGATAATCATATGATCCAACTATGTTAGCACTGTTGAGAAATTGCACTAGTGAAAGTACGGACCCTAGGCCTTGTTTTCAAGCATTGCAATACCGTTTTTGTGCCTGTTTACTAATCGCTACCTTGCTGTTTTTATTTATTCAGATTATAAAAATATATTTCTACCATCAATATTACACTTTTATCACCATCTCTTCATCGAACTAGTGCACCTATACAATTTTCCATTGTATTGGGTGTGTTGGGGACACAAGAGATTTCTTGTATTTGGTTGCAGGGTCGTTTGAGAGAGACCACCTTCATCCTACACCTCTCACAGATTGATAAACCTTAGGTTATCCACTTGAGGGAAAATTGCTACTGTCCTACAAAACTCTGTGCTTGGAGGCCCAACACGTGTCTACAAGAATAAAGTTGCATAGTAGACATCATGTAACTGTGGGTTATGGGCCCACCATGTGGGTTAAAAGCAGGAGGGTGCTAACATTTTGCACGGTCATGATGGCAAGGCATGTGATAGGATAGCATGTCAGTTATGTTGGCAACAACGTTGGTACCAAGGGCGAGGGACGAATAGAACCATTTTCCTACTCATTGAACGAGGCAGACCAATAGGCAAAGTTCTCGTCCATCGGCGGTTACCGGAATGTCATCAACAATAGTAACAGGGTTATACTTGGTAGGGTTGTAGACTGAGGTGTTTACCTAAGCAGGGAATTACATCTGCTCAAATAAGTTAGATTACGAGTAAGGTTAAACAAAACAATGGAAAGGAAAAGGTGATTATTAATTTAACCAGAACAATGGAAAGGAAAATGTGTTTAAACACAAATATCAGGAGAATATCCTTCCCAAGGACAAGCAGAGGATGATATCCATGACAGGATAGTAAGTAGATTACCATTTAGGTAATGGGGAGAGGAATGTTCATGACGTTACCCATACAACAGTGTTTGGATAAGTGATCAAGAAACATTTAGCATTGCGCCTCAATGTTCTTAATGATGTTCAGAGTACCACAGTCATGCTTCGGGGTAGCATTGACATGGTCATCAGGTAAATGTTGGAAATATGCCCTAGAGGCAATAATAAATGGTTATTATTATATTTCCTTGTTCATGATAATTGTCTATTGTTCATGCTATAATTGTGTTATCCGGAAATCGTAATACATGTGTGAATACATAGACCACAACGTGTCCCTAGTAAGCCTCTAGTTGACTAGCTCGTTGATCAACAGATAGTCATGGTTTCCTGACTATGGACATTGGATGTCATTGATAACGGGATCACATCATTAGGAGAATGATGTGATGGACAAGACCCAATCCTAAGCATAGCACAAAGGATCGTGTAGTTCGTTTGCTAGAGCTTTTCCAATGTCAAGTATCATTTCCTTAGACCATGAGATCGTGCAACTCCTGGATACCGTAGGAGTGCTTTGGGTGTACCAAACGTCACAACGTAACTGGGTGACTGTAAAGGTGCACTACGGGTATCTCCGAAAGTGTCTGTTGAGTTGGCACGGATCAAGACTGGGATTTGGCACTCTGTATGACGGAGAGGTATCTCTGGGCCCACTCGGTAATGCATCATCATAATGATCTCAATGTGACTAAGGAGTTAGCCACGGGATCATGCATTACGGTATGAGTAAAGTGACTTGCCGGTAACGAGATTGAACAAGGTATTGGGATACCGACGATCGAATCTCGGGCAAGTAACGTACCGATTGACAAAGGGAATTGTATACGGGATTGATTGAATCCTCGACATCGTGGTTCATCTGATGAGATCATCGTGGAACATGTGGGAGCCAACATGGGTATCCAGATCCCGCTGTTGCTTATTGACCGGAGAGGCGTCTCGGTCATGTCTGCATGTCTCCCGAACCCGTAGGGTCTACACACTTAAGGTTCGGTGACGCTAGGGTTGTAGAGATATTAGTATGCGGAAACCCGAAAGTTGTTCGGAGTCCCGGATGAGATCCCGGACATCACGAGGAGTTCCGGAATGGTCCGGAGGTGAAGAATTATATATAGGAAGTCCAGTTTCGGCCACCGGGAAAGTTTCGGGGGTTATCGGTATTGTACCGGGACCACCGGAAGGGTCCCGGGGGTCCACCGGGTGGGGCCACCTATCCCGGAGGGCCCCATGGGCTGAAGTGGGAGGGGAACCAGCCCCTGGTGGGCTGGTGCGCCCCCCATGGGCCTCCCCTGCGCCTAGGGTTGGAAACCCTGGGGGTGGGGGGCGCCCCACCTGACTTGGGGGGGAAGTTTTCCCCCCATAGATGGGATCCCAGGGCCGGCGCCCCCCCCCCCCCCAGGGGGCCTATATAAAGGGGGGAGGGAGGGCTGCTGTACCCTAGCCCCTGGCGCCTCCCTCTCCCTCCCGTGACACTTCTCTCTCCCGCTTGCGCTTGGCGAAGCCCTGCCGGGATCCCCGCTACTTCCACTACCACGCCGTCGTGCTGCTGGATCTCCATCAACCTCTCCTTCCCCCTTGCTGGATCAAGAAGGAGGAGACGTCGCTGCTCCATACGTGTGTTGAACGCGGAGGTGCCGTCCGTTCGGCGCTCGGTCATCGGTGATTTGGATCACGACGAGTATGACTCCATCAACCCCGTTCAGTTGAACGCTTCCGCTCGCGATCTACAAGGGTATGTAGATGCACTCCTTTCCCCTCGTTGCTAGTAAACTTCATAGATGGATCTTGGTGATGCGTAGAAAATTTTAAAATTCTGCAACGATCCCCAACAGTAAAGGTCGGATCTTGGGAACACAAAGGATCCAGCAAGAATTTCTAGAACATCTCATACAATTTTATCGGGAAAAAGATGAGGATGTGGCCGATGGTTTCAGGAGCAATCCATTGACATGTCAAAAAGGATGTATTCCAAAATTGTATGAAAAAGTTTGTGTTGGGGGGAAGGCAAGAATGTTTTCGATGATAACATAAATCATCGAGGGGAAAGGCTGGTATTTCTCATCATGAATTCGATTGATATCCTGGAAGAGCTTAGAATGTTGATGATGATCACGACAATTTGTCGAGAGGTTTCATGAAGATGTAATCGATCGGCAATGACATCAAGTCAAAGGAATTTTGAAGCGAAAGGTTATTGGAACCATGAATATGACACAAACTCGAAATCAGGCTTGTTGTTCAAGGTGAAATGATATGACGAGGAAGATCGACGTAAGCTTAGCTCATCGTCGAAAATTGTGCTCCAGGAAGGACCAGGTAGCACAGTAAAAAAATTAGCACGATAATGATATAGCTGATCAGGCTAGGAATGACTCGAAGGATTAAACTCGTAAGCAACGAAAATTACTTAGAGTAATTGAATCGGAGTGTAGGATCGATTCACTTATCAGTGTGATCAGTTGACAAACAACCCAGACCCCATGAAGTGACAATGACAGGGAAATGTAGTCTTCATCAAAAGTTCATAAGATGTGGTGCAATGGCAAGATATCCTTGAGATACCATGGGTAATACTCGAAGGTAGATCATATTAGAGGTTGGACATGTGTATTGATATGCAGAAGGCAAGCACCTCAACTTGTCCGAGAAATGGAATCAAAGAAGAACAATCTTGGTTGGAACCACGATTGCAAAGGCCAAAATCACAGATACAGGATCAAATTATATCAAGGGAATAATTTATTGTTATGAGAAGCTTCCATGATAAGATCTACATTGTTTCCATGGGCATGAACACAAAGTTCAAGGTGGACTCCCACTTCTCCAATGCACAACATTTCATTCACTTCCCGCTTTCGAAGAAATTGTAGCATTGAAATTTTATCTAACGAAAAGCCAGTAGAGTATAACCCGCATAACTTTCGAGTTCACACAGATTTTGGGAAGGCATAGGTTCAACCCATCGGGGCATCTTAGGAACATATAACGCAAGCTTCAGGAGTAAATTATACCAGCTCAAAAGTAGAGCATGGTTGACAAAACAAGATGATAGAATTTACCAAAGGCATTATGTGTCAGGGGAAGAACTCACAAGGTTAATGAATATTGAGGACATTGTCGGATAATAAACCAACCAAGGATATGGTGGTACATAAAGGATCTGATGTGAGTATTGATACTCATCCAGAAGAAGAAAGAATGCAAATACATCAGATTATAGATATATCTGGATAACTCCAAAGCTTGAATACAAAGGAATTACAATTTTCAAATCAGAAGATCCGAAGCAGAGGCTCTAATCAAAAGATAATTGAGTTGAATCGATATAGATCGACAATCAATCAAGGTTTGATTTGCCAAGAACAAGCTCATGTTCGGAGTGACGTCTGAGCCGGAAGGATGAATGCTAGGATCTGATTGAGGATTGCGAGCATTCACAACATATTGGATCAAGGGGCTCAAAACGATAGTGACACAGGATGTCAGCGGAGATTACTAGAAATACGGAAATAACCATAATGCAGGCACGCAAGACTTTCCAAAGCATTAGGTTGCAAAGGATTCTCGGAAGGTCGAATAGCATTTCGGGGTATTTTGTGAAACACATGAATAACAAGGAATGAACAAATCCTCGATAAGTGTGAGGAATTATTTGAACATGTATTCATGCGGAAAAGGAGCTGCAAGGCACCAGGCACAACGGATTCTCGGAATATCAGAAAGTATTTCAGGGTATCTTGTAATAACAAGAGCAATTGGAAAAGAACGTTTGGACGGCAAGTGTATGTGGCTATCCATAGGGATTCACCAGTGGTAGGGAATTGCAATGGCGAAGGGCACAAGGGTCTCGGGAAAACATCGAAGAGTATCTGTTGAGGATATAGACCTTAGAGTCACCCGCCAGGAGGGGCCGGGTTACTCGCGTGGTCATTGCCAGAAGCCCGGAGCCAAGCTTGAAGACGATGGGCCAGAGATGGGCTGAGACCCGGATACAGCTTAAGGCCCATAGTTATAATCATTATTATGGTAGAACTTGTAGTGTAAGGCAAGTATAGTTGAGAGTCCGAGCCGGACACTCTTATGAGCCGGCCGGGACTCTGAGGGCTGCTGGGCGTCAGCCTCCCTATATAAAGGGACGACCCGGCAGCGGTTTGAGGGCGACAACAATCTCATCGAGAGCCGGGCATAGCTGTTTAGCTCCCTGGTGATCGTAACCCTAATCAATATCACCTCAAACTAGACGTAGGCTTTTACCTTCAACGTAAGGGGCCGAACCAGTATAACCCTCGTGTTCCTTGTCCCGCATAACCCCTTCAAGCTTCCTAGCTGTGATGGCTCCACGACTAAGTCCTAGCTCGAGGACATCTGCCATGACAATTCCACGACAGTTGGCGCCCACCGTGGGGCCAGCGCACGGTGGATTTGAGTTCTTGAAGGGAAGCTTCGAAGGGCTCAAGGGATACGCTGTGGGCCGGATGACCAAGAGTCGTCGCGGCAAGCTCTACATCGACGATGCAAACTAGGGCCCCGACGCCGGCTCAATTGAGTACGGGTACCGGGTCCCCTTCGGCGGAATTCACATTTTCATTGGCAAGATTGGTGAGCCGGGCCCTGATCCGGGTCTCTGCGCCGATCTCATCGAGACGGCTCAGCTTGCGCGACCCGCCCGGGCCCGGCCTGCCTTAAGGCATGCTTTTGTGGGGTGTATCCATGGAGGACTCTCCGATCGATCTAGATCTGGTGATGAGACGGCCGCCGGCTCTGACGGCGAGTCGGCCACCGATGAGTCAAACTCGTTATACCAACTTCAAGATGGCAGGCTCATGGGTTGTTCCGATGGCGACAGTATTCCGGACCTTTTTGAGCCGCCAAGTCAGGTTGGAGTTTTTATGGCTGGTGCGCAGCCTGTTCAGAACCCCGCTGCCGGATCGGGAAACCCGGTGCCCTCTCCGGCTCAGGTGCTAATGGATCTCACGGACAAGATGACGGCCCTGTTAACCGCCACGGTTGACCCGGCGGATCAAGCCCAGCATGATGCGGAGGTGGCACAGTTAAAATTGGATCTGATAAAAGCTAAAGAGGATCTTGCAGCGGAAGGGATCAGGCTGGCTGCGGATCGGGCGGCTCTCGATGCCCAGACTCAGCTGATTCAGGCGCAGTCCTTCCAACTCATGATGGATCAGAACGCGGCCAATGAGGTCATGAGAAGGAGGCATCAAAAGGCCCAGTCCCGACTCCCACCGGTTTACGATCCACGCAACCTCTTCAACACGCCAGGTGCAGGGTCTAGTAACCCGCCAGGGGTCATAGCGCCCGGGTCTGGACCCCTTATTCAGCCGCGAGTGATGGGGCCTCCCCAGGTGCCCCCTGCCCCGCCTCAGTATGTGCCAATACCCCCGGGTCATTATAATAACCCGCTGGAGAACATGGTCGCTGCGGCAGCACGGCTGGCGGCTCTACCAGTTGACGGCAACTCTCCGACGGCTATTGAGACCCGCCGGGTCAGGGAACTCCTTCAGACAGCACTGGCGCAGCAAGAGGCATACTCCTATAGCCGGGACAGGATCCACTCGACTCCTCGTCCAGGCCAGAGCCCGAGTTACAGCCGGCACATGGTCTCAGGAACCGGCTCAAGTAACGTCCGACGCCATGACCCGCCCCCTGGCCATGGCCCGGCTCATAATGGAGCATTTTACGCAGCAGACCAAGCGGCAAGAGGCGGAGCAAGTGCCTCAATTAACGGCTTACCAGACCCCCCCCCCCCCGGCTTATCCGACGACTTCCATTGATGTGGGTATCCCTACCAGGACCGGGGGTGTCCCTTGTTTGGTGCCAGCTATCCGTAATGAACGTCTACCTAAGGACTTCAAAGGCCCTAGGAAAGTGCCTAACTACACAGTTGACTTACAACCTGCAGCCTGGATTGAGAGTTATGAGATGGCTATGGAATTGCTGGAGGTCAGTGAGGCGGCCATGGCCAAGTATTTCACCATGATGTTAGACGGAACTGCCCGCACGTGGTTGAAAGGGCTACCACCGAATTCCATTGGGTCTTGGGCTGAGCTGAAAGCCCGGTTCATCCAAAACTTCAAAGATACCTGTAGGCAGTCTATGTCAATTGTGGATTTGACTAATTGTAAGCACCAGGAGGGTGAATCCACGACCCATTGGGTTCGCCGGATCAAGGAGATCATACATTCATCAGATAAGATGGATGCCGGCTCTGCAGTTTTAATGTTGGAACAGAACTGTCGCTTTGTGCCCCTAAAGATGAAACTCGGGCGGCTTAAACGCGACTGCACCGATATGGGTACACTCATGGCGGCTCTTGTCAAGTACGCCGATTCCGATGGTACCAAGGATCCCCCTTCAGATGATGAAAGGACAGGGAAGGGAAAGAAGAATGGCAATGGCAAGGGTCCTCAGTTTAACCCGGGGAACGAAGGAGGAGGCAAGCGCAAGGCTGATGGCAGCCTAGAGTTTGTAGCCAACGCCAACTCCCAAGGTAATAACCAGCGACGCAAGGGGAAGCCCCCTCCCCGAGGGGGCGGGTCAGGTCCAACGCTGGAGCAGCTGTTGAATGAGCCTTGTCCGAGGCATGGCTCTAGGGAGAAGCCAGCGACTCATCTGTGGAAGGATTGCGCGATCATGAAGGCCTTTAAGAATTACAATGGCCCGGGCGGCGGTTCAGGCGCTGGCGGCTTTCATGGCCCGGGCGGCGGCTCAAATTCCGGTCCTCAGAACGGTCAAGGGGGCTTTAATCAACAATCTGGCCAGAGTCATCAACAGCAGCAGGGGGGTTATCAGACCAATCCAAAGCAGCTTAGCGGTGGACAGTATCATGTGTTTACCACTAGTTTGTGCAAGCGAGATCAGAAGCTTCACAAGAGGGCTGTGAATGCGGTTGAGCCGGCGGTCCCACGCTACTTGCGGTGGTCTGAGCAGCCTATAGTGTGGAGTAGGGAGGATCACCCTCCCCGGGTGGATAACCCGGGCCACTTGGCCTTAGTGGTGGCTCCTCAAGTGGGAGGTTATAAGTTCACAAAGGTACTCATGGATGGAGGCAGCAGCATCAACATCCTCTATTATGAGACTTTTCGCCGTATGGGGTTGGTTGATAAGAACCCCAGCCAGTCAAACACTATCTTCCATGGTGTGGTACCTGGTAAGTCAGCATATCCAGTCGGCAAGATCGAATTGGAAGTGGCTTTTGGTGATGAGAACAACTACAGGGTGGAGAAATTGACCTTTGAGGTGGTCAAGATAAGAAGTTCATACCATGCTATATTTGGACGGCCGGCTTACACCAAGTTCATGGCACGGCCGTGTTATGTGTACTTACAGCTCAAGATGTCGGGTCACAATGGGACCATTACGGTTCACGGCAGCCGGAAAGTGGCTCTGGAGTGTGAGGAAGGCGATGCGGCTTATGCAGAATCTGTTTGTGCTACAGAAGAGTTGAAGTTTTATAAGGACAATGTTGACCCAACAGATATGACCTCTCTGAAAAAGCCGACCACGGAGAATGAGCCGGCGATGAAATTTAAGTCGGCTGATGAAACTAAGCTTGTTGATTTTGTTCCAGGAGATTCATCTCAGCAGTTTAGCATCAGTGCCAATCTGGATCCAAAATAGGAAAGCGCGCTCATCGAGTTCATCCGTGAGAATAGGGACATCTTCGCATGGAAACCTTCTGACATGCCAGGTGTACCTAGAGAACTCGCTGAGCATACTCTCAATGTTGATCCGAAATTTAAGCCGGTCAGACAGTTCCTTCGGCGGTTTAATGAAGAGAGGCGGAAAGCTATTGGTGAAGAAGTGGCCCGGCTCTTGGCGGCCGGGTTTATCATTGAAGTCTTTCACCCAGAGTGGTTGGCTAACCCGGTGCTCGTACTCAAGAAGAACGGCACCTGGCGGATGTGTGTGGACTACACGGACTTGAACAAGGCGTGTCCGGCTGATCCTTTTGCCCTCCCCCGTATTGATCAAATCATTGATGCTACGGTAGGTTGTGCACGTTTAAGTTTCTTGGATGCTTATTCCGGTTATCATCAGATTAAGATGGCAGTTAAGGACCAGGAGAAGACGGCGTTCATCACTCCCTTCGGAGCCTTCTGCTATGTGTCTATGCCTTTTGGACTCAAGTGTGCACAGGCGACTTACCAGCGTTGTGTACAGAACTGTCTTCATAAACAGATTGGGCGTAATGTTCACGCTTACGTGGACGATATTGTGGTCAAATCCATAAAAGAGGAAACCCTGATAGATGATTTAAGGGAAACCTTTGATAATCTCCGGGTCTATAAGATGATGCTTAACCCGGCCAAGTGTGTTTTTGGTGTTCCTGCAGGCAAACTCTTGGGCTTCTTGGTTTCTGACAGAGGTATTGAGGCTAACCCGGAGAAGATCAAGGCCATCACCTCCCTGGCTAAGCTGGCATGTATAAATGACGTTCAGCCCTTGGCGGGTCGCATCGCTGCTTTAAGCCGGTTTATAAGCCGTTTGGGTGAGAAGGCCATGCCCCTATATCAGTTGATGAAGAAAACTGATAACTTCGTTTGGAATGATGCAGCTAATACCGCTTTTGAGGATCTGAAGAAGCAGCTGGCAGAGCCCCCAGTCCTCGCTGCTCCGGTTGACAAGGAGCCCTTACTACTGTACGTGGCGGCAAACGCACGAGCCGTCAGTGTGGCTATTGTGGTGGAGCGCAAGGAGGAGGGTAAGGGGCATCCGGTTCAGCGGCCGGTTTATTATGTCAGCGAAGTGCTCATTGAGTCCAAGCAGCGGTACCCGCATTGGCAGAAGCTGGTGTATGGTGTGTTCATGGCGAGCCGGAAACTTAAGCATTATTTCCAGGGTCATCCCATCACTGTGGTCAGTTCTGCCCCTCTTGGTGATATCATTCAAAACAGAGAGGCCACAGGGAGAATTGCTAAATGGGCCATAGAACTTGGACCTCATGGTCTCAGATATGTGCCACGCACTGCTGTTAAGTCTCAGGCCTTGGTGGATTTCATCAATGATTGGACAGATTCACAAGTGCCCGAGCAAAAGCCGGATAACACGTATTGGACTATTCACTTCGATGGGTCCAGGCAGTTGGAGGGCTCGGGGGCTGGCGTTGTATTGGCTTCCCCTAAAGGTGACAAGTTCCATTATGTGCTACAGTTGATGTTTCCTTGCACTAACAATGCGGCTGAGTACGGGGCCTTGCTCCACGGTCTTCGGATGGCTAAGGAGATGAGCTTGAGCCGGGTAAGGTGTTTTGGTGACTCAGACTTGGTGGCTCAACAAGTATCAGGCAAGTGGGATTCTAAAGATCCTCTCATGGCGGCTTATCGCCGCGAGGTGGATGCAATTGCTGGGCACTTTCAGGGCTACCAAGTAGAGCACATTGATCGCAGGAAGAACGAGGCGGCTGATGCTCTAAGCCGGCTAGGCTCTCAGCGAAAGCCGGTGCCGCCTAACACTTTCCTGGACGTCCTGTATAACCCTTCGGTTAAGTTGCCTACAGAGGAAGATTTGGCTGTCCCTGACCCGGAGGCACGACTGGTGGCAGCTCTTCATGTCATACCAGACTGGACAATGCCATATCTGGCTTACATGACCCGGGGCGAGTTGCCTGAGGATGAAACTTTGGCCAGGCAAATAACCCGGCGGGCTAAGTCAATGATTGTTATCGATGGCGAATTGCATCATCGCAGTGTCACGGGTGCATTTCAGCGTTGTGTCTCCCCTGAGGAGGGTCAAGAGATCTTACGTGAGATCCATGAAGGGGATTGTGGCCATCATGCCGGCTCAAAGTCCCTTGTGGCCAAGGATTTCCGTCATGGTTTTTATTGGTTGACGGCTCATGCAGATGCAGAGGACTTGGTCAGTAAATGTGATGGTTGCCAAAGATTCTCACGACGGGCCCACGTGCCGGCTCAGGAGTTGAGGATGATCCCAATCACTTGGCCCTTTGCGGTCTAGGGGCTTGATGCCTTTTAAACGGTCCAAGGATAAGAAGACCCACCTCTTGGTGGCAGTTGACAAATTCACAAAGTGGGTAGAAGCTGAGCCAGTTAGCAAGTGCGATGCAGCCACAGCGGTTCAATTTATGAAAAAGGTGATTTTCCGCTTTGGTTTTCCGCACATCATTATAACTGACAATGGAACCAATCTTTCCAAAGGCGCCATGGAAGAGTTTTGTCAATGAGAGCATATCCGACTTGATGTTTCTTCCGTGGCTCATCCTCAATCCAATGGTCAAGCTGAGAGAGCTAACCAGGAGATTCTGAAGGGCATCAAGCCCCGGCTTTTGGTCCCTTTGAAACGGACGTCGGGTTGTTGGGTGGAGGAGTTGCCTCCGTCTTATGGAGCATCAACACTACTCCTAACAGATCTACAGGCTTCACGCCTTTCTTCATGGTTTATGGAGCAGAAGCAGTCCTCCCCAGCGACATCCGTCACGACTCACCTCGCGTGGCGGCTTATGTTGAGACGGATAATGAACAGGTGCGCCAAGATGCTCTTGACTTGTTGGATGAACAGCGTGATGTGGCAGCAGCCCGGTCAGCGATTTACCAACAAGACCTGCGCCGTTATCATAGCCGCCGGGTCAAATCTCGGGTCTTCCAGGAAGGCGACCTTGTGCTCCGGCTCATCCAGGATCAAACAGATGCACACAAGTTATCCCCACCTTGGGAAGGGCCCTTTGTGGTCAACAAGAACTTGCACAACGGGTCATATTACCTCATTGACATTCGGGAGCACAAAGATTCACGTAAGTCTGAGGAAGAGACCCGTCGGCCATGGAACATAGCTCAGCTTCGGCCTTATTACACTTGAGCCACGGGCTCTCGTGGTGTACATATTTCTCTCAGCCATGTATATATTATGATAAGCAATAAAGCAGGACCTCTGTCCTTTTTTCTCCTCCAAATATGCACATGTTGTTTACATAATGATTTAAAGGAGGATCCGGCTTATGATCGTATCCGAATCTAGCCGTAAGCGGTAAAGTCACTTGGGGGCTTCCTGTTCAAACATGGGTCGTATTCGAACCAAAGAGAACATAGCTGTCGATACCCATTTGATTGGCAAAGTGCTGAGCTCATTGGAAGGTTACCTTTGGTCATATTTGAATCATGGTTTAACCCCTCTGAGAACCGACGTGGATCGTATTCGAATCAGCGTCGTTAAACAATTTTGAAAATCACTTGGGGGCTTCCTGTTCAAACATGGGTCGTATTCGAACCAAAGAGAACATAGCTGTCGATACCCTCTTGGTTGGCATCGCCACACCCACTGGGGGCTATATGATCGCATCCGAATCTTGGCTTAACCCCTTTGGGCCGGGTTTCTGGTCGTATTCGAACTGGAAGCCCCTACGTTCTTCTGCTTTATCACAAGTTTACTCTGATTATGACAAGGTGTGCATGACCGGGTCTCACTTTGCCGGCTTAATTTTGGTTTACAGTGTTAGTTGAACACCATGGGTGTCATCAAGGCAAGTAAATCAGAGTTAAGGTACCAACCGTGCTACCCGGGTTATTTAAAACCGGAAGTATGCCTACAGGCCGTTAAGTGTGTTATTACGGCTATGTTCAGGGTATAATTAAGGACCAGTCTTTTTTGATTCATCTTCCGGGTTATCTATCTCAAACACCTGACTCTCAGGGCGGTAAGCCGCCTCGAGACTTGTGATCTGCCTTTCTATGCAGGATACTTAACGGCACTTTTTAAGGTTGAGAAATACAAAGGGATGATTATGACCCGGAGAAAACATCAAAGAGACAATTTCAAAGGATTTTCGCATTCAATACGTGCACGATGGCACGGCAGAGATGAACTGTTGCACCTACTCTATTACAAAAACTCTTCAAGTCTAAAAGGTTGAACATTGTTTGATAAACCGCCAGCCAAATTATGATGCCCGCTGAGTGGAAGTCCCCGGCTCGTTCCTGTCCTCTCCTCCGGCTGATCCCAAGACTTGGAAGGTTGATGACTTCCAGTCGATGCCGCTGAGAGCCTCAAACTGGGCTTCCTCGTCAATTAACCCGGCCGGGTCAATCTCCGGGGCAAAGGTGTGCTGACGAGCCGGCGGGATCAGATTGAGGGCTTCATAGCGAGGGGTTGGAATCCTCTGATTCTCCGCATCATAACCCGGCTGGTACTTGGTCAGATCTGTGTCGTTCCCGATGACGGTGGCCACCGGGCGTACAGCCTTCACACACGCCGCGAAGTCCTTCTGATCAAAAGTTGAGCCGTTTTCCTTCAGGCTTGGATAACCCAGGGCGATGTCTGCCGGGTCTAGCTCCGGCAGGAATGCCTTGGCCCGGCTCAGCGCGGCGATTGCTCCGGCTCTCGCGGAGGCCCGTCGCAGCTCTTGGATCCGCTGAGGCAGAACGGCGAGCCGGCGCAGGACTTCGGCCAGATGAGTTGGCATCTCGTTGGATAAGGCCACCACAGCTAAGGCACGCTGTGACCCGGTGTAGAGCTGTTCCACTAGGGTATACACGGCCTTTAACTTGGTGACCACACTCTGGTTGAGGTTGGCACTCCTGGGACCTGTTTAACAGAATCAAATAAGCCGGTGGCAAGGATGAATCATGACATATACAGACTTAATGAAAGCCGGTGAGGTGACTTACCGAAGATGGCGGCCACCATTTGGGAAACCTGGCGCTTTAGGCCGGAGAGCTCGGCGGTCTTTTCAGAGAGAGCTTTCTCCGCCTGTTCCGCCCGGGTCACCAGTGCAGCTTTATCTTCGACCCAGGCTTTTCTCTCAGCATCAAACTCGGTCTTCAACTTCTCTTGAGTGGCGATGCTGGATACAAACTTGGCGTTTGCCTTCCAGGTCTCCATCTCCTGCATCTTCAGCCGGCTCTTGAGATCCGCAAGGTCCGCCTCTAGTTTCTTGCCCACAGCCTGTGTAAATTTCCGGGTTAAGAGCAGTTACTATGTAAGTCCCAAGCACTTTCCAAGCAAAGACACTTGGCACTTGGGGGCTAATGCATATTGAATGTATCTATCTACATACAGCCGGCTCAATTGAGTAAGCCGGAACCTAAGTCTACAACATATTCCAGCATAAGTCGTCGACTTGGGGGCTAGCATGGCAAAGGTAACTATGCAGTAAGTAAGAAGACAGCAGAAGGATACCTCTGATTTTTGTTGGATCTGGTTTACCATGGCGACTTCCGCGTCCCGGCTCTTGTGCACCTGGCTGATGTAGCCAGAGACGAGTTCTCCGATGCTCAAGTTGGTGTAGTCGGAGAGGTCCAGGTTCACCCGGTGGGGCTGCAGTAACTCCCCCTTAGCGGAGAACTTGGCCAACACGGTCGGTCTTCCCGGCTCAACATATTCCGTCCGGGTAATTACCACGTCCGGGTCGTCTGCTGGGGGAGCTGAGCCGGAGGCCTCCGGGTTAACCGAAGCTTCGGTTGTTGCCTTGGTAGTTGGGGCGGTGGCGTCAGGTGCCGTATCCATTGGAGTGGCGGCTTCAGGGGCGGACGCAGCTGGCGGTTCTTGGACTGTTACCGCCGGTTCAGGCAAATCCGGCACTCCGGCCGACTTGGTTTTCTTCACCCTCTTGGTGAGCTTTGCTTGGGCACTGAAAGAACAACAAAGGTTAGTACAAAGCATATTAGTAAAGATCAGAACAACATGAGATGATTGTTGTTACCCGGGCGCGGTCTTGAAAGCCGGCAGATTTGACTGCATGGAGTCACCCGAAGAGGGGGAGGTCTCCTGATAATTGGAGTCAGAAGAGTTGAGTGGCTGACGGATAACACCCGCCAACGGATGAAAAGGGTACAGGTGAGAAAAAACCTCAGTTCGACGCTTCCTTGTTGTGTCGGGTAACCCGGCGGAGAGATCGATGTCCTTGTTGGTCCGGGTGTGACGCCGGCTTTCGTGAACCTGTCGCTTCAAAATAAATTGAGGGTCTTGGTGAGCTAAAGGATGTGAAAAGCTTACTTTCCGGGTTACCCTTCAAACTTTCAGCTGTGGCAAGAGCTCCGAGTCGGAGGAAAGTGACATTACCTCTTCCACCACCGGGTTACTGGCGCCGGTGTCATCCTGTCAAGGAGCAAGTATTGATAAGGAAAACAGCAACAAATAACAAGTACAGTGCGAATTTAAAGGATTGGGGGTTACCTCTGACTCGGAGCTGTCGCTTAATTGCATCAGCTCCGAAGCAGTAGGCCTGCTTCCCTTTTTGCGAGGGGCGGCTTTCTTCGCCTTCCTGGCCTTCTTGGCCGCCTCATGGTCATATTTGACCCGCCAGAATTTATCATCAGCCTGAAAAAATACAATGATGAATTCTCAAAACGGTTCAGATGCAGGTTATATGCAGAAGGAGATAAAACATTAAAGTCAGCAGCTTACCGCTGGGGCTGGATTGGTCTTGCAGAAGGGGGCTAACCCGGTCCTTCCGCAATCTGCCAGGCTCTCGTTTAGAAGAGCCTTGGTCTCCTCCTCTGCAACGTCTTCTGGAAGATCATTGCGACTGTGCCTCTGAGGGTCATCCTTTCGCCCGGTGTACTCACACATTAAGCCGGGGCGGCAGCTCAATGGGATCACCCGCCATGTAATCCAGACCCGGACCAGGTCGATTCCGTTCAGACCATTGCCCAGGAGGGCCTTGATTTTATTGATAGTAGGCAGAAGAGGCTGGCGCTCTGCTGGAGTCAGCTTGTCCGACAGTGGGTGAGTCGGCTCTAGACGTGTTGGGCGAAAGCCGGGCAGTGGGTTTTCGTCAGCCGGGGACGTATCTTGGCAATAGAACCAAGTCATGTTCCAGTCCTTGGGGTGGCTCGGCGGCTCTGCATAAGGGAACAGACAGTCCCTACGCCGCTGGATGGAAATGCCACCTAGCTCCAGACTTGGCCCGTTGGCGCATCATTTTGGCGGTTTAAGTAAAACAGCTCTCTGAAGAGCAGCAGACTAGGCTCTTCTCCAAGGTACACTTCGCAAAAGACTTGGAAATTGCAGATGTTGGATACGGAGTTGGGTCCTATATCTTGAGGCCGCAAGTCGAAGAAGTTGAGCACGTCCCTAAAAAACTTTGAGCCGGGCGGTGCGAAGCCCCGGCTCATATGATCCGCGAAAATCACTACCTCCCCGTCTTTTGGCTGAGGTCTCTCTTCTGACGGGTCAGGGGCACGGTAGGACATAACTTCCTTCTTGGGCAGGTATCCGGACTTAACAAAATTGGCTAGGGTCTCGTTGGTGACGTTGGACCTCATCCAGTTGCAAGTGATGGGAGCCTTAGGAGGCATGGTGACAGTTGGCAGTCTATGACAAAAGGGAAAAATGTCCGGGTTAATTACAAGCCGGGGATCTACAGTTCCACTAAGATGGCGGCTTATGAAGGGGACTAATGATATATACTCAGGTACAGTGGGTTATTTAAGCCGCAGGGGCATTCAGAATAAGTTGGTTATCTACGGCTTTACCACAATTAAACCGGAGGATTCTACAAAGCCTGGTTATCTAAACAGGAAAGTTCTACGGCGCGTGTTTTCTTTAAACCGGAATTGTAAGCCGCCAAGATTCAATGGTTGCAGTTTTACTAAGTGTGGTAAAACAGGTTTCACATATGGCAGTAACTTTTTTGGATCAAAATGGTCGGGTGAAATGAAAATTTTCTAGACCTAGAAACAGCCGAGCGGATGTTCTTGAGCTCGAACGAGGCTTTTATGCAGTAGAAAAGAGATCTACAGGCATTTGAAATGAGTCCTAAACAACTACCGCACTAGTCCTATACAAGGCTAAAGATCAAACAAGGGCAGCAACTACGAGAAATACTGAAGCTTGCGGGCAATGGCGAAGAACACGGATGAACTATTTGAACCCTACCGCAGATCTGTTCTAGCAGGGCAGAAGAGACTCACCGGAGTTGGAGAAGAGCGGAAGTCGCCGCCGTTTATCTGGTCCGAGTCAGGGTGATGCAACGGCCGAGGTTGACGAAGACCGGAGGCGAGACGACGGCGGCGGAGTGCGAGCTCAGTGAGAAAGGCAGCGGCGCGAGGAGGAAGAAGAGAGCGTGAGAAGAGCCCGTCGGGCCGGCCTATTTATAAGGCAAGGTCGTAAGTGGGCGCGAGATTCAAGGAGACCACGGCGTGGTTATCTCCCCCCCACGACGCCTCGATTTTCGGAATGACAGTAAAAGCAAAGATCCGTTGCGGATCTGGCGGAGTAAAAAACGGACTTAATAGAGGATGACGTCACGGCGGATTATCCGGAGTCCAGAAGATGACGTCACTCCGGGTTGTGGCCTTCACATGAATGGTAAGCTGGAGTTTTTTTCTGTCAGAAGAGCTGAAGATTGACATGAGCCGGCTCAAATCAATCTGGGGCCTAATGTTGAGGATATAGACCTTAGAGTCACCCGCCAGGAGGGGCCGGGTTACTCGCGTGGTCATTGCCAGAAGCCCGGAGCCAAGCTTGAAGACGATGGGCCAGAGATGGGCTGAGACCCGGATACAGCTTAAGGCCCATAGTTATAATCATTATTATGGTAGAACTTGTAGTGTAAGGCAAGTATAGTTGAGAGTCCGAGCCGGACACTCTTATGAGCCGGCCGGGACTCTGAGGGCTGCTGGGCGTCAGCCTCCCTATATAAAGAGACGACCCGGCAGCGGTTTGAGGGCGACAACAATCTCATCGAGAGCCGGGCATAGCTGTTTAGCTCCCTGGTGATCGTAACCCTAATCAATATCACCTCAAACTGGACGTAGGCTTTTACCTTCAACGTAAGGGGCCGAACCAGTATAACCCTCGTGTTCCTTGTCCCGCATAACCCCTTCAAGCTTCCTAGCTGCGATGGCTCCACGACTAAGTCCTAGCTCGAGGACATCTGCCGTGACAATTCCACGACAGTATCTTCAGAATCTTCTGGTGCACCAAGCGACCATCTGGAATGAGGGGCTCTCCGGGAGGAAGTAGTTACGAGAACCTAAGGTTAGAGTTACTGAAATCTTTAACCCGAATGGAAGAGAGATCAGAGTCCCAGAGTAAAGACAAGGAATAGAAGATCCTAATACCACCCAATGGCGACATGGGCCCATAAGCCGCACAGCCATGTTAGTAAAAAAATTGTAACGACTAGACTCAACTTCGGCCAAGGAGTTGGAAAGGGGGCTACCTACAGGTAGTCGGCTCTGATACCAACTTGTGGCGCCCTCGATTCAATCGTACACTAATCATACACGCAAATGTATATGATCAAGATCAAGGACTCACGGGAAGATATCACAACACAACTCTAGACACAAATTAAAATAATACAAGCCTTATATTACAAGCCAGGGGCCTCGAGGGCTCGAATACACAAGAGTCAGCGGAAGCAACAATGTCTGAGTACAGACATAAGTTAAACAAGTTTGCCTTAAGAAGGCTAGCACAAAAGCAGCAACAATCGAAAAGGAGAGGCCTCCTGCCTGGGAGCCTCCTAACTACTCAAGGTCGTCGGCGGCCTCCACGTAGTAGTAAGCACCCTCGTGGTAGTACTAGTCGTCGTCGACGGTGGTGTCTGGTTCCCGGGCTCCACCATCTGGTTGCGACATCCGACAAGAAAGGAAAAGGGGGGAAAGAGGGAGCACATTAACCGTGAGTACTCATCCAAAGTACTCGCAAGCAAAGATCTACACTACATATGCATCGGTGTCAATGAAATGGGTAGTATCTATGGACTGAACTGCAGAATGCCAGAAGAGAAGGGGAAAGCCTAGCCTATCGAAGACTAGCATCTTCAAGAAGCTCCAAGCATCTTGCAGCATCAGAAGAGATAAGAGTGGCATATTATAATATTAGTAAGTATGTTGTAACATAGCCTAGAGATCACTTCCTCGACTCCCTGTGAGAAAACAATCCCGGAGCCATCATTTCCATTACATGCCTCAGCATCAAGTTCTAGTTGTATCGATCGGGATACAACTCTCGAGTGTCCGTTACCATAAGGCAGGCTATCGATAGATGTTTTCTTCCCTGCCGGGGTGCACCAACTTACCCACCATGCTCGCTTAACTCCGGCAGGACACACTTTACTGGGTCATGCCCGGTCTCGGCCAAATGATACGCCGCAACCCGACCTAGGCTTAATAGAGAGGTCAGCACGCCGGACTAAACCTATGCCCCCAGGGGTCTTGGGCCATCGCCCCGGGAACTGCTGCACGTTGCATGGGCGGCCGGTGAGCAGACCTAGCTACCTCCTTAAAAAGGCAGGTGCTTACCAGTCCAACCCGGCATGCGCCGCTCAGTCGCATGATGTCTATTAAGCTTCGGCTGATGCATACGACGCAGAAAGCCCATACTATGCCCACGTGATGGTTAGTGCTATCAGGCCAGAGGCCTTCTCGGATCAAATATCCAAACCGTTAGTGTGTTGGTAGTGCGGTCACGAGCAGAGACTCACGAAAGATGTGACCCCGTCGCCCCGTCTCACGGACTTGCGGCAAGGGCAAAGAATGCCCGGCCGCGCTGCGTGGAAAACTTGCGGGTATCCTCCAGATCAACCCGACTTCATATCACTCGCAGGTACCCCTCGGGGCCGACCCGATGTCATCATGGTTCTGTGGTAAGTCAAAGTAATCATGTGTCTGAAACAGCAAGGGGGAAACCTGAGGAATCACCCTCGATGGATTCCCACTCGATGTAACCATCAAGGTGGACTTGGAGGAATCACCCTCGTTGGTCCACACTTGAGGGGTTGCACGACAGAGTCGTTATCGGGGGTGGTGAAGGAGGAATCACCCTCGATTACCATGACCGAGTAGCTACACTACAGGGTTAACATCAGAAGTGCTGGCGAGGTATCACCCTTGGCACTCGGTAGTAACTTTGCAGAGTCATACAACTAAGGGGGGTGATGTGCGGTGTCGGGGTCTGGACGTCGATCACGTTGATCGAGTCATCAAACATAAAGCGGGGCAACTGGGACCAGGTGGGGGTCACTGATGGATCTCTAACCAGCCTATACTAAACAGTTTAGAATAAGCAGGTAAGGTATGAAAGCAGGTAGCAAAAACAGGCTATTCATCAGAATAGGAGCAAACAATAACAGTAGCAAAATCTAATGCAAGCATGAGAGAGAATGGAATGGGCGATATCGGACTGATCAGGGGGGCTTGCCTAGAAGCTCTGCTGAAAAGGGAGAAGTGTCTTCGGTGATGTAGTCGATCACACGGGCATCATCGGTCTCGGGGTCTATCGGGAGAAGAGGGGGAAGAAAAAGTAAATACAGAGCAAAAAGAGGTACCACTAAGCATGACATAACGAAAAGCAGAACTAGGGTCGACCTAACGTAGTACTGCACGATATAGGTGAAGAGGGAATTCAACCGGGAATGTTTCCCGATTCCGGACTTGTGTCGGATAGATGACCGGAGGGGAATTCCATGTTCAGATAGTTAGAGGCATCTGACAGGTAAACGGGCCGCGTATTCAGATTCGTCTCGTTGTTCTGAGCAACTTTCATGCATAGAACATTTTCATCCGAGTTACGTTTATTTTCTACGAATTTCTAAAGTTTAAACATTTTCTGAAATTATTTATGTTAACAGAAATGGAATATGACATCAGCATGACGTGTTGATGACGTCAGCAGTCAACAGAGCGGCTGACCAGGTCAAACCTGACCAGTGGGTCCAATGGGTCCCACATGTCACCGACTGTGGCACTAACAGTGGATTAGTTTGACTAATAGTACTAGTTAGGGGTGTGGGCCCCATTAGTTAGACACTAATTAGTGATTAAATCTAATTAACAGATTAATTAACATTTTGTTTATTTATAAAATCTGTTTAATTAGGGCGAGGCCCACATGTCAGTGGCACTGGGCTGTCTAGTCAGCACGTTGACTGGGTCAACCCAGTCAACGGGGCCTGCGGGGCCCGCTGGCAGTGACCCAGGGGTGGCCCCAGGTGTGCCACATCGGCGGTGGCCGGTGGCTCAACGCCAACGGCACCAAACACGGTGGCGCGGCTCGGATCTCGCCGAAAAACGGCCTCAGGCGACCATTTGGAGCGCGGCCTAGTGCGTTCGAACGAGCACTCACTCGCGCGTCAATCTGCGGCGGCGGTTTGACCGGGAACGGCTGGAGATGGCGATGGCGAGCAGCGGAGGCGGCGCTGGAGTTCGGGCATGGGCGGATCCGACGATACACGGCACGGCAGAGTGAGCTAGCTAGCGCTATGGGGCCCTACGCGCATGCTGAGCACGACTGCAAGCTCGGACGAGCTCATCGGCGAGCGTGGCCACGACGATGAGCTCGACGGCGGCACCGCGTTCGGCCACAGCAGAAGCGGCGAGCTACGGGCGCAGCAAGCTAAAGGAGGAAAAGGAAGAGGTGACGGAGCTCACCGAGCGGCTCAAGGTGGCCCGTGGAAGCTTTGTAGCGCAGTGGAGACGACGGATCGACGGCGGCGGTTTGCGGTGGCCGAAGATGCGGACGAAGGGGAAACGGCGCTGCAGGGTCCTCCGGCTCCACCTAGGGCCACCAGGAGAAGGTGTCGACCTCGGCAAAGCTCGCGGACAGGATCATCGAGCACGGGGCCGCCGGCGGCCGCGGTGACTACGGAGGACGGCGGCGGGCGCGCTCGGGCAGTGGGGAGAAAGGGCGAGCGTGAGCGAGGGAGAGTGGGTGAGGCGATCTAGGGTTCCCGGGGCGGTCGGGGAGCACATGTAGAACACCGGGGATGCAGCGGATGACCTGCACGTGCCCGATCCGGGGCGTGGACGCGCGCATGGCAGCCACTGAGCCTCCTGTGAACAGGAGGTTAAAGGAGGAGCCGGTTGGTGGGCTGGGGCCTGGTACAGTGGGGATGATGGCCCAAGTGCACAGGGGCTTTCTCCTTCTTCTTTTTCTCCTTCTTTGCTTTCTGTTTTTTTATAAACAAACATGGATAAGAAAATATTGGACATGCTATTTACTTAGGAAAAATATGGGAAGTGCCCCTTTTATTCCCTGGTGATCTTAGACAGTGCCACAGGTATTTTGGAGACCAGAAGAATTCATTTGGTATTTTTCATAAATAGGATAGCATTTAAAAATGCTGAGTTGGTGCTGTTATAATTGCTAATGCTCATCTTTGCAAAAAAGTGATGTTGTGTTCCTTAACAAATAATTGTTATGGAATTTTTGACAAATGATGAACATTTTTCCAGCAACTTTTGAGCAACTTCAAACTTCACTTGAATTTGCATTGACTGGAATTTCAAATGGGATATTGAACAAAGGTGATTAAGCACTGTTTGGAAAAATAATTAGCTTAATCACGGAGGGTTACTGTAGCATGACACTGGGGGTGTTACAAAGCCCGAAACCGGGAAAACAGACATGGCCGCCTCTCCTTGCACCACTTGTCAAGCCGGGAGCATAGCTGGAAATCCCCTCGAGACGCGACGTCGGGCCACTTGTCATGCAGGGAAGCATGGCGCGATGACCTCTGCGGGTTACCCCTTATCTTTAAGTGATCTTGTGGGTTTTATTTTGAATTGAACAAAGAATAGAAATACGATGTGCTACACAATGGCCGACCAACCGGACGCCCCCTAAGGCTAGTAGAGACGAGAGCTCCTCCTAAGCGCTTCACGGCAAACCCTATTTGGCGCCTTTAGCGCCGGTTAAAAGTAATTTAGCCAACCGGCGCACACCACCATCCGAGCTGGGCCGGCCCATTTACCATTTTTTTACCATTTAAACTTCAAAAAATGTGTGCGGGCGACGGCTCAAACTCGGGACCTCTTGTTCACAGAGGAGAACGCGAACCAGTGGGACAACCTATCACCTGTGTCAAGCTACTCTTTTTTCATTTTTATACTTTATCCAGTTTGCGGAAGCCCGCCGGTTTTGGGAAGATTCCAGAAGCTTCCCAAACCGGTTTTTTCTGGTTCACTGGACGTTCTCCAAAACGGTTTTTATTTGGGTTTTTTCTTTTTTCTTTTCTTTGTCTTTTTCTTTTTTTTTGTTTCTTAAATGTGCAAAATAAGATAAAATTGAAACATTTTTGGAACCGATGAACTTTTTTCTTCAATTCATGAACTTTTTCCAAATTTCATGATTTCTTTTCAAATCTATGAACCTTTTTTGAGTTGTTGATTTTTTTTTAAAAATGATAAACTCTTCTTCAAACCTATGAACTTTTTTGGAAATCCATGAATATTTTTCAAAATTGATAAACTTTTTCCAAAATTGATGAACTTTTTCCAACATCAATGAGCTTTTGTCAAATCTGTCAACTATTTTCAAAATAAATGAACTTTTTTTATTTTGTGATCTTTTTCTGAAAGTTCACGAACTTTTTTCAAAATCGATGAACTTATATTTGAAAGTCATTGAACCTTTTTCATCTTTTGTGAACTTTAAAAAAAATCAATGAACATTTAAAAAATTGATGCTTTTTTTATATTTGTGAAAAAAATCTATATTCACTTTTTCCATTTAAAATAAATCTTTAGATTCTGTTTTTTAAACTATCAACCAGTCAACTGTTGACTGGTAAGCGGTTAACCGATGAACTGTGAAACCCATCCATCAAGTAGTCGACGAGGCACGACTGCAGTCATAGTTGCTGGGCCGACCCACGGAGCTCGCGTGTGAGTGCCACTACGATAGACTGCACATAACGTGCTGATAAGGACCTCTCGCGGTTCACGTGCTCGGAGAGCCAACTCGCGCCCATACTCCCCGTAGTGATCGGTCGGCCCATCAGACGGCGACGTGGTCGCTCGCCAGGGCGCACCCACCTGCTTGGTTCGCCCGGTCAATGGTTGACCACTTGCTCGCTCAGTGTTGATTTTTGAAAAAATACCAAAAAAAAGTTTATGAATTCAAAAAGTTCACGAGTTCAATTTTTTTATTGAATTCGAAAAAAAGTTTGCAAATTCAAAAATCATGAATTTTATTTTTTTCATATTTTAAAAACTTCATTGATTTTGAAAAAAAAGTTCACAAATTTGGAAAAAATTCATCGATTTCATGGATTAGGAAATTTTCATTGATTTTGAAACAATTACGAATTTGCAAAAAAAATCACGGATTTTGAAAAAAAAAACTTTGTAAATTTGGAAAAACAATCTTGTGGATTTGAATATATTCACGCATTTGAGAAAAATTTCGTGGATTCCAAAACAAAATCAAGAATTTGGAAAAAAAATCACGTGTTTGAAAAAAAGGTTCATGCATTTGTAAAAAAAATCTCACATTTTTAAAAAAGGAAAAAAGAAAAAATGAATAAAAACCATCCAGAAAACCTAAAAAGGGAAAAGAAAAAAACCGGTCAAAGGCTTCTAGAAGCTTCCCAAAGCTGCCTGGAAGCTTCCAGAAGCTTCACAAAACTGACTGGGTCGCTTCCAAAAAGGTAACAACTTCGATGTGCGGTGAAAGAAGGAAAAAGGGTAAGATGGGTTGAGCCCAAGTGGAGGAGGGGGTGTGCGCCGGTTTGCAAGTTGCACTGTAACTGGCGCTTGAAGCACCGAATAGGGTTTGGGAGTGGTGACCATGGCTTGTAGTAAATTGTTGTTGATTCTCAAGAAAAAAATGTGGTAAATTGTTCAGGGCCAGAAAAGTAGCCGTTCGGTAAATTATTCAGGGTCAAACCAAATAATCTATAATCTTGTTCCTCGCTGCCCACAAGGTTTGTAAAGGATCTTCACCCAATAGTCACTCTCTCACCTCTGTCACCGAACGTTTATCATTGCATTGCTATACACTGTTTAGAGCCCCTGCAGTTTTGTCTTGACTGCTACTAGATGATGGCTGTTGGTGTTGCAAATCGATTGGATGCTACTACCTCCTTTTCTAAATATATAAGTTTTTCTAGATATTTTAGTACAGACTACATTCGGATGTATATAGAACTATTTTAGAGTGGAGACTCACTCATTTTACTCTGTATGCAATTCATATTGGAATTTGTAAAATGACTTATATTTAGGAACGGAGGGAGTAGTTCATATCCTAACCTAGTAGTGGCTACGCTGATCAATTTAAGCTGTCCACGGTTTCAGCAATTTCAATTCTGTTTCAGCAATGCAGTTTGGATTGTCAGCCCTTTTCTTGAAAAGAGAAGGGAAAAAAAAACCTGCAGTGGGTGATCATAATGCAGAGCTATTCCAGAGGCAGAAAAAGGCCTAACATTCGTTGGCGTGGGTACCGGCAAAATGACAGACGAAGGTAAATATAGGATGGTAAGGTGGTTCCAATAATAAGTAGGCAAAAACCACAAGTTGGAAGAATACCCTCACAGCCAGCCTCTCAGCTGTGGTTCAAATGGAACAACCAACCAAAGCAGAGAGACAATCCCAGGTTCAACCATCAATCTTCCAGTCCTCCAATCCCAGGTTCCCTCCCTGATCAGAAAGACATCTACCCAGTTAAGCCAAGACTAGTGTCTCGTCTCTCCTTGATGCCAAGTGCACGGCAACAAAAAGGGCACAAATTGGCCCAGCCAGTAGAAGCAGCAGTAAGGCCAAGGCAACAACACAAGTCACCAGCACATCCAAGCAAAACACAGCCACTTGCTCTACACTGGTTCTACCTTCTACGGTAGATGGGATATACACGAAAATCCATTTCTGCACCCAAGCTCATCTGCACCCGCACCGACGAAAAAAATCAAAACAAATACTAGAAAAATTCAAAAAATTCCAAATAAAATTTGTGTGGTAGACAATTTGATGCGTGAGGCCCGCTCCAAATTTCAAGTCATTTGGACATATGAGCAGCTCTCAGCAAAAAAGACAAATTGGGGGTCTGTAAAAATGTTTACTGTTCATGTACTGTCGGGGATATACCCCGCGGTATGACCCGGCCGGAAGTATGACCCGGCCGGACTTGGCGCTTCACCATGACCCGCCGGAGGATTGGCGACTCACGGGTCTGGCGGCTCACTGTCAGACGACTCACGAGCCTGACGATTCACGGATGACCCCAACGGCGGGTCAGATAGAAGACTAGGCCCAAGGCCCAGAAGGCCGGCTCATGTTATGGTGGGCCGGCTTAAAAGGAAAGGGATGACGAATATTTCCTTTACGAGGAAGCAAGACCCGGACTTGTAATTAACTTGTAAGAGAAGATAGACTAGTCCTAGTCCTACTAGGACTCCACATGTAACCCGCCCCTCTAACTTATATAAGGAGGGGCAGGGCACCCCGAAGAGGGACAAGCAACAAGAAACAATCTCTAGGGCTAGACACAAAGAGCCGGCTTACCGGCGACTCTCTCATGAGCATAATGAGACCTAGCCACAAACAGCATCTAGGGTTGTTACCGGATGATGTTTTCCGGGGCCCGAAGCTGTCTAAACCCTTGTCTTGTGCGTTGATCCGCCCTACGTCTCTCATTCCAATCAACCCCTCTCAAGCTACTACATAGATGCGCTGGCCTCACGACTAAGTCCTTACACCTAGGACATCTGACGTGTTAATTCCACGACAGTTGGCGCCCACCATGGGGCCTGCGCACGGTGGTGTTGAGTTCTTGCAGGGATCTATCTCAGGGATCGAGAAGCTCGTGATATATCGGAAAAAGAAGAGAACTCGCAGAAGGATCTGCGGGCTCGACAAACAGTCGTATTGGCGTGTGTGAAATTGAGATCAAAAGTTAGGGTTGCATCCGTGATCTGTTTAATCCGACAGCAATTGATTTTCGCTGCTGCGCCACCTACGAAGCCGCCAGGTACCGAGTTGTGTGGGTCCCGAAGCAACAAAGATTCGCTGCAATGAGTATTGCCGCTACTTCACGTCAATTGATTCAAACAGGAATACTCCTCATGTGAAGACAAGGACAGAGTTATTGATTGGGCTTGATGGCTATTGCTTACGTGAAGGACAGAAGACCCGTACTAGATAAGCATTAGATCGGATTTGTTTTTCTACATCCAGCCAAAGCATATTACCAGCGGTTGAAAGTTACGACGAACAGCAACTGGAAGGATTGGTCTCCGCCTCGGTCTTTATTTTCGAGCCGGTCGCAAGGCACCTTAGCCGTGGCCTCCGACCCGCTGCTACGACCCGGCACCGCTGCTGGATTCGCCTCCACTGCTTTGACCGTAGCCGCCCGCCTGTCGCAGTGGCGATCTTGTTTACGGCTGATCAAGCCTCACCTGACCCGGCTTCCCATCTACTGCTGAGCCACCCGGTTTGCCTCGGCCGTCGACCCGCCAGTTCGCCTTTGCTGCTGTATTCCGGTTCCGGTTCGTTTCTGCTGTCCGAGCCACCGTTTCTACGACCCGGACTCTGCACGGTTTCTGCTACGACCCGGACTCTGTCGTCCACGCAAACTTACCGCTGCTGCCTCAAGCTGGACTCGCTTCTGTTGTGAGCCGCCTGCTGTCTCACTTCGAGTCGCCGCCCACGGTCACCATCGGGGTGCTCGCTTCGTCCATGCTATCCGCTGCAGCAACCCGCCGACGCGTTTGAAGCCGCGACGCCCCTGATGCAACAGTTCGCCAAGGAAGAAAAAACAAGCAGGAAAAGTGTTGAACACACAATGGATCACAAGAACGCATGCATTAGGGTCATGCCGAGTCACCACAGCGTCAGATATTACTACTTGTGGAGAACTGACATCCAGAGATGAAGACCAGTATTGATGCATGAGGTCATCTGGATAAGGTATTTGTTAAAGATCAGCAAGATATAAAGGAGAAGAGCTATGATAGCATCTTATGAGGTCTTCGAGGGGATCAACGAAAAATCCTTTGGGTAAATATAAGGGCCAAAGCAACAGTACTGAAAGGTTATCTATGGATGCCACATACGGATCATCTATCATACGGACAAATCAGGTGATATCCATCTAAGTCCATTTTAATTAACATGTTGTTTTCCTCAAGCAACAATTACTCTGGCCTGTAATATTTTTTATGCAGGGCGACTATTAAAAAGAACAGGGGTGGTGTTATACCACGGATGCACGTTCGGCTGTGCCGGGCGGCTTCACCGACAGGCGTGTCATGGTCCGGTTTACATCAACGCGCTAGCCGACTCGCCCGTCCGCACCGCATTACAGCGCCACAGACGACTCGCCCTTCCGCCCTCGCCGCCGGTTTACAACGCGGAGGACAACTTGCTCGTCCGCACCGGTTTACAACGCCGAGGCCGATTCATTCGTCTGCTCGCATGGCCGACTCGCCCGTGATTGATTTCAGTTTCACCGTGGCGATCATGAACTCCGCGGTGGATATTTTCTGGCTAACATATCAGGTGAAATCCATCCATTATATTTTTACATTATATATTGCTTTCTTAAAAAAAGCAATTACTCTGGCTTGCAAGTTTTTCAATGCAGGACAAATTGTCTATTGTAAAAAGGGATTATTATATCGCTGAGCTATTGGATAACCCATGCCGGTTTATATCGCGATCCAATCCGCATCAACTCGTCAAGACCGTGCAAATTACCCAATAAAGCATGCACAGGCCGCCGTCCCCCGCAGTCCGGTCTACATTAATATACGGTCGATTTACGCGTCCGCACTGGCTTACAATGTCGCGGCCGATTCATTTATCTGTGCCACCTCTGATGTTGCGGTCGTCCTTGTCGTCCGTCTCTCGCGGCCTGGTCTACATCAACATATCAGGCCGCACTTGTCTGGATGAGTTGTTTATTGATTATGAGCAAGTCACTACTTGGGAAGCCCGGTTTTCTTCCAATAAACTGGAGGCAAATTATCATATATTATCAGCCGTCGTCTGCACTGGATGGTTCAATGGGCAGGCACACGAGTCACCGCCACTACAGTTTGGTTAACTTCGAACAACCAGTTGGAAGGAGCCATTGGCCGAGTTGCTGACACGGCTCATACGGGATCATTTATAACCCGTCGCAGTCACTTCAACCTTCTGTGGGTTCACATCACGCTATCAATGCGCTGATGATATACACCTTCTGCTCTGGTCCAATATGGAGAATCTCAAGCCAACTCCTCGAGTCGTCTTGAGACTCGGGGGCTACAATGACATGACTCGGCAAAATTGGCCGGTGTTAGTGAATTCAAGAACTCCGGGTCATTGGAGGGAAGGTAACCCGGTTCCGGAGGCTACCGCTATATTGGTGAAAAATTTAAAGGCCGTCAGAAAATTTCCGGTTTAAAAAGAAGGATTCCGGTTTAAAATCCGGCTCAAGGTAAATTTATCTCTCACAAAGTTTTGAAGCTTTCACATCCGGTTTAAACTTCCGGTTCAAAAAGAATTAATCTCTCGCAAGTTCGAGTTCTCAGAAAAATTAAAGGTTGCCAAAGAACTTGCTGCCATGATGCGTGGTTCAAACTTGGGTATCCTGCCTTACGGCTTATCTTATTATGATCACTTGGGGGCTTCCTGTTCAAACATAGGTCGTATTCGAACCAAAGAGAACATAGTTGTCGATACCCTTTTGATTAGCAAACTGCTGAACCTACTTGGGGCCTTCTTGATCGTATCCGAATCATAGCTCAACCCCTTTGGGATTCGACGTGGATCGTATTCGAATCAGCGTCGCTAAACAACTCTTAAGGTCATTTGGGGGCTTCCTGTTCAAACATAGGTCGTATTCGAACCAAAGAGAACATAGCTGTCGATACCCACTTTGATCGGCAACGCCAACGCCACTGGGGGCTATATGATCGTATTCGAATCTTAGCTTAACCCCTTTGGAACGGTTTACTGATCGTATTCGAATCAGAAGCCTCAAAAAATTTTATCTGTTTTTATACAATCACAAGTATTTGAGTCGTCACAAATATCATATGTGCCGGCTTTTACAGGGTTACGTTATCAACTTCACCCTCCGGGTCACGTAAACCGGTGGTATCATCCAAAGGATCATAAGTATGATAACATCAATTGTGTCTTAACATCATGATTGATAACCGGCTTGTCTATTTATGATTCTTTTCGGGGTTTTTATATGACCCGCCCTGCGGCAAACCGCCAAGGGTTCTTGTGATCTACTTGTGTGCAGGGTAAGACTACATTTGGGTGGTTACCCGCCCTGGCTTTTGACGTTAAGTCGCCAGGGCATATGTTGTTTAAACTCTGTGCAGGATTTGCAGAACTATGACTTATATAAATGCTTCAGTCCAAGCTCATCACTGAAATTGGTGTCTCAAAAGGGTTATCAATTATTGGTTTTCTCAAGGGCTATAGGCCACCGGGTTACAAAAATTCCGGCTTACAATGAAGGCGCATTAAGTCGTCATTGGCCAAGAGCCGCCAGGTATTTAAACTCCGGGTTTACTTGTCAACCGATGAGGTATTCAAATCTTTAATAGCCAAAACTGGCTGAATTTTCATGATGATATTGAATGATTGAGGTTTTCATACCGGATTATATTATTCAAATCTTGAATAGCCAACATGGCTGGATTTCTATTGTGATTATCAATAACCAGTGTTATGATTGAGGTTTTCAAAGTCGCTTTAGCGCAACGGCTATTATTTTTATCAATGGGCATGATTTATTTTACAATGGAGGAAATAGTCCCGAGTCGCTGCAGGCTTACGACCCGGCACTTGGGGGCTACATTGTTCAAATCGAGATTACATCGAATATACAAGTCCCGTGTCACTGCCAGCATGCACCATGGCACTTGGGGGCTAATGCAAAGTTATTTTTTTGGCTCAACTTATTGAAGACCCGACTCATCACATTCTAAATGAGCCGGCCCTTAGGGGCTACCAATTGCTCCTGTCGAAAATTTGAGGTACACAAGCCTTAATCCATTATATTGAAAGATCCACTATTCAGTTGGTAGAGTACAAAGCTCTTAACCTTGTGGACATGGGTTCAAGCCCCATGATGGAGATTACATTATATATTGTTATTATCAATGATCATATTTACAAAGTCCATGCTCATTATTGCATAATGACCCGGCCCTTGGGGGCTACGCTGGTTGAAGTTTATATGAGCATAAGGCAATTACAAGTCCCAGGTTGCTGCAAGCATGACAACCCAGCACTTGGGGGCTACATAATATGGAGTATTCAGTTTTTACTAGTGACTGAGATGAACAATATGGATTTCTTCAAAGTGGCAGCATTTATATTGAAGCAAGTCTTAAGCCATCACTTTGTTCTCCTCAAGACTTGGGCGCTACAGGTATTATATTATTATCGAAGAAATATTTTCAAATTCTTTGTTTTGAGCAAACCAGATTGACCCGGCGTCACCAATCATTATGACCCTGTGTCTACAACCCGGCGTCATCAATAATCATGAACCGGCGTTGGCAACAATCATGACCCGGAAGTATCAGCTTTTATAACCCGGCAATTTTGGTACTCATAAACCGGCAAGTTTTATATCTTTAAGCCGGCTGAATATAAGTTGAATATTTGAAGACCAATATTTTTGTCAAGTTAGAGCATTGAAAGCCGACTCAAGTGGATTATCTCTTACAATATTTCTCAACAAGAGACTAATGTCAGCAAATTGACTCTGAAGCTGGCCTATTGAACCGGATTTTTCAAAGGAAGTATCTGGATTTTTTGCATTGGCAAAATTTGAACATATCTGCTAAGGAGATTTGCTAAGAGATTATGGATACATATCAATGTAAGGGAACGCGACAGAAAATGAAAATTTTCGGTATAGCGAGCACACCCAGGACCACTATGGAGACTGCATACAAGGTTTGATCTGATCCGTACCGACTCGATGCGCAGCGGAAGAAGAGTCGGTGTAGATCATCGGTGCAGATCCCCGCAGCTAGGATTTACAACCTCCCAACCGCGAGGATGTACTCCCTCTCCGGACAGCCCTTCGGGAGGCGGTCGGATAGTCCCCCGGACAATGTCGCGGACAGCCCTTCGGGAGGACCCTCGAAACTCGGACGGAGACTCGGACAGCCCTTCGGGAGGACACTCGAACAGCCCCTTGGGCAAAAGATCGAAACTACAATCTCTCTACGGGGTTGCACACATACGGTGTCAGCTATCCGGCAGGGCTTCGCCGTCCAGAACTAGTTCCTGCCGGAACCCGGACAGCCTTACGGCTCTACGAAACTCTTTTCGTGGGAGGGAGAGAAGAAGCCAGATAATGCATGGCATGTGTATGAGAGCAAGGGATGAGGTTTGGGCTGCCCACTCCTCCTCTATTTATAGGAAAGCCAAGGGGTAGGGATGGCTCACAAAAACCCAAAATGCCCATGCAAATGTCACACATGAAGGGCATAATGGGGAGTGAAGTGGAGCTCCATGGAGCCCCACACATGTGGCCGGCCAACCCCCTTGGGGGACTCCCAAGAGGAGCATGCTTGGCCCCCAAGCCCTTCTAGAAGCCTTTTGGAAATATCCCAAAAGGTGACTCACCATAAAATATCCCAAAAAGCACTTTCACTATTCACGACGACATTTTTCAGCGTCTGTTCGAACTGAAAATATTTATGTGGGCTTAGAACATTTCCAGTACCCACCAAAATTATTTTCAACGCGTTCCGAAACAATTCCGGTTTAGTGATTTTCATCTGCGAAAAGCATCTGAAGTGGCTCCGGCAGCTCCGGAACATTTCCGGTTTTTATCTCAGAAAATTCCAAAAAGCTTCCAGAATGATTCTGGCACCCTCCAAGAATTATCAGGCATGTGCCGAAACCAATTTGACTTAATGGTGTATCCCGAAACAACTTTTCGGTATCATCGAAACTTATCCGATGACCTCTCTCTGCGGTACGATTCGCTGTCCGAAACTTTTCGGTGTCCGAAACTTTTTTGGTGATTTTCTCTCATACTCCCTGTCTAGTATTCAGCAGATAGATGACCCTTAAGCGTGTGACCCTATAGGTTCGGTGAAGTATAGACATGACCCGGAACCCCTTCCGATCAATGATCAACATCGGAGCCGTGGACACCCATATTGACCCCTATACCCACACGAATGAATATTCGAGTGAACCTCCAGTTGTAGTGAGCTATTCCTATTGCTTCACGATATGTCACAAACACCCGAGGTGAGATTTATTGTATCCCCGTGGACGAACAATTTGTCCACCATGCAAGTTACCTCGTTACCGGTTCTGTTCTCTTTTCTCGTTTCCGTGTTCCGGCATCCCAGTGATCAAATCACAAGGTGTCTGGCCAGACGATTATGGATACCGTAACAGCGAGAGGGCCCGAGAATATCTCTCCATCGTCGGAGGAGCAAATCCCAATCTTGAGCTATCTCGTTACTTGCCATACTTTTCCGTGAACCCGTAAGCCGCCGTAATAGCCACCCAGTTACGGATGACGTTTAACAAACCCCAAAGTTCACAAAGCAAGTATGAAGGAACTTGATACTCTCATGGTCTAAGGAATAATGCAAACATTAACTATCTCTGTGTTATTAACCATAAACTTGTGACGAAAAGAATCTCATAGCATAACATCAATTTGGGTCGATTCAACACAAGTGTTCTACCAACATCGCGCCCTCAGAATTGCCAGCATAGACATGCCCATGATCAGGAAAACAGGATCATCATGCAATACATGATCCAGTCTTAGAGGCAAGACTAGGAATACATTTTACTTTAGTATACCACACGTGCACATGAGTTTCCCTCCGAGCCTCGTGGATATTGCAGACTCGGGAATCATTGCAGTTATAGCATGGAAGCTAAACATTCATTACAAACTTTGGAGATACAAAATAACTGTTATTACTGCCTCTAGGGCATATCTCCTACAGACTCCCACTTGCACTAGAGTCATAATCCAGTTACATGGCTTCCCTAACACCAATGGCTATCCGGTGCTGCTCATGCTTTGCTCGGGGTAGAGGCTTTGTCATCGGGTCTGACACGTTCAGATCCGTGTGAACTTTGCGTACTTTCACTAAACCCTCTTCGACATGATGTCGAATGAGTTTATATTTGCATTGAATATGTCTTGTCTTATGGTGCGAACTTGGCTCCCTTGCCTGAGCCACGGCGCCACTATTATCACAATAGATTTCCACCGGGTCCAGAGCACTTGGAACCACACCAAGGTCTTCAAGAAACTGCTTGATCCAAACCGCCTCCTTGGAGGCTTCTGAAGCGGCAACATACTCCGCCTCCGTCGTAGAATCCGCCACAGTCTTTTGTTTGGAACTTTTCCAATCAACTGCGCTGCCTTCAATATGAAAACATAGCCTAATTGAGATTTGAAGTCATCTGGGTCAATCATGAAGCCTGCATCAGTGTAACCACTTACAATGAGCTCTTCATCACCTCCGTACACAAGGAGTAAATCCTTGGTCCTTCTGAGGTACTTAAGAATACCCTTGACTGCGGCCCAGTGTTCCAACCCTGGATCACTTTGGTACCGGCTGCTAACACTTAGCGCATAGGAAACATCTGGTCTTGTACATAGCATGGCATACATAATAGAACCAACTGCCGAGGCATATGGAACATCATTCATTTGTACTCGCTCATCCAGAGTCCGAGGACTCTGATTTTTGCAAAGCACTGTGCCAGGTGACATGGGGAGTAGGCCTTTCTTGGAGTTCTCCATGTTGAACCTTTTCAACACCTTGTCAATGTACGTGCTTTGGCTAAGCGCTATCAGGCGTTTTGATCTATCTCTATAGATTCTGATGCCCAATACATATGCCGCTTCGCCTAAGTCTTTCATTGAAAAACTTTTCTTCAATGAGTCTTTTATTTCGCTAAGAAAATTCACATCATTTCCAATCAATAATATGTCATCCACATACAAGATTAGAAATGCTTTTGCGCTCCCACTAAACTTCTTGTAAACACAAGATTCTTCGTCATTCCTGATGAAGCCAAATTTTTTGACCACTTCATCAAAACGAATGTTCCAGCTCCTTGACGCTTGCTTCAGACCATAAATGGCTTTCTGAAGTTTGCATACCTTTCCAGCATCCTTATGAACGACAAAACCTTCTGGCTGTATCATGTATACATCCTCTTTGAGGTTTCCATTTAGGAAAGCCGTTTTGACATCCATCTGCCATATTTCATAATCGAAATAAGCAGCAATTGCTAGTAATATCCGAACAGACCTAAGCATAGCTACCGGCGAGAAAGTCTCGTCGTAGTCCACTCCTGGAACTTGTGTGAACCCTTTCGCGACAAGTCTAGCTTTGTGGATAGTAATGTTACCATCCGCGTCTGTCTTCCTTTTGAAAATCCATTTACAACCAATCGGCTTTACGCCTTCAGGAAGTTCTTCCAAGTTCCAAACTTGGTTTTCGTACATGGATTCCATTTCGGATTTCATGGCCTTGTGCCATTCCTTTGAGCTTGGCCCCGCCATCGCTTCCTTGTAGTGCGCAGGTTCATCGTCTTCAAGAATGAAGATTTCATTATGAAACCATTCAGGTGGCTGGATAGCCCTACCTGATCTGCGCGGTTCAGTTACAACATTGTCTGAAGTCTCCGCATCATATGCGACAACTTCCGGCTCAGTTGCAGGGATAATGAGCGGAATTTCTTCCGGTTCCTTAGCCATGTCAAAAGTTGCCGAAGATTCACTAATCTCATCAAGTTGTACTGTCCTCCCACTTAATTCTTTGGCGAGAAATTCTTTCTCAAGAAAGACTCCGCTTTTAGCTACAAACACTTTGTGCTCGGAGGGTAGGTAGAAGGAATACCCAATTGTTTCTTTTGGATAACCTACAAAGTTACACTTGTCTGATCTGGGATCGAGTTTGGTAGGTTGTAAACGTTTTACATGTACCTCACATCCCCAAATTTTAAGATGCGACAAACTGGGTTTCTTCCCATTCCACATCTCATGTGGTGTCGTCTTAACAGACTTAGACGGTGCTCTGTTTAGTGTGTGAGCGGCAGTTTCTAGTGCATGACCCCAAAAAGATATCGGCAGATCTGTAAGAGACATCATCGACCTTACCATGTCCAACAGGGTTCGGTTACGTCTTTCCGATACTCCGTTTCTCTGTGGAGTTCCGGGAGGCGTAAGCTGTGAAACGATTCCACGGTCACTCAGATGTCGGCCAAACTCATGACTAAGATATTCGCCTCCGCGATCAGACCGCAGAAACTTAATCTTTTTGTTACGATGATTTTCTACCTCATTCTGAAATTCTTTGAACTTTTCAAAGGTTTCCGACTTATGCTTCATTAAGTAGATATAGCCATACCGACTTAAATCATCAGTAAAAGTCACGAAGTAGAAATACCCACCCCGTGCGGCTGTGCTCATTGGACCACATACATCACTATGTATTATTTCCAATAATTCACCCGCCCGTTCAGGATGACCCGTGAACGGCGTCTTGGTCATTTTCCCCATCAGACAAGCTTCGCATGTGTCAAATGATTCAAAATCAAAGGACGGTAAAACTCCCTCTCTGGAGTCTTTGCATACGTTTCTTTCCGATGTGGCCAAGCCGACAGTGCCACAAGTAAGTGGTGGTGGTATCAGCCTTCTTAAGGCGTTTGGCATTCACGTTAAAGACATCATTTTCACATTCAAGATTTAGTATGAAAAGGCCCCCAACAATGGGTGCAAATCCATAAAACATATCCTTACAATAAAGTGAACAACCATTGTTCTCAGACTTGTACGAATACCCATCGTGTACTAAACATGATCCGGAGATAATGTTTCTACACAACAGTGGAACAAAATAACAGTTACTTAGTTCTAAGATAAATCCTGAAGGGAGACGTAGAGGCATAATGCCGACGGCTTGAGCGGCGATCCCAGTGCCGTTCCCGACGCGCATTATGACTTCATTCTTTGCCAGCTTGCGCACCTTCTGAAGCCCCTGTATCGAGTTGCAAATGTGAGCAACCGATCCGGTATCAAATACCCAAGACTTAGAATTTTCGCTAGCAAGCAAAACGTCAATGACATTAACCTGTATAACAATTATACCTTTTCCGGTTTTCCCGGTCTTCTTATCTTCCAGATACTTCTTGCAGTTTCTCTTCCAGTGTCCTGTGCCCTTGCAGTAGAAGCACTCAGTTTCATTCTTGGCTTCGCCCTTAGAGTTGCTTTGGGAGCCGGTCTTACCGGCGCCCTTGCCCTTCTTTGGCTTGCCTTTCTTCTTTTTGAAACTGGCGGTTTTATTCACAAGCAACACTTGCTTGCGATTTTTCCGCAGTCCTCCTTCTGTAGTTTTCAGCATGGCGAGCACCTCTTCCGGTGTCTTCTCCATCCCTGTCATGTTGTAGTTCATGACAAAACCGTCGTAAGACGGGGGGAGTGAAGAAAGCAACATGTCCATCATATGGCCAGGTGGAAGTGGAAATTCTAGGGCTTTAAGCCTTTCAGAATAGCCAATCATTTTGACCACGTGTTCACCAACTGAACTACCCTCAGCCATCTTGCAATCCATCAAAGCCTTCATGATATCATATCGCTCAGACTTTGCGGTTTCCTTGTACAGAGCATCCAATTCCCGGATCATATCACGGGCTTTATGGAATTCAAAACGTTTTTGAAGCCCTGGAGTCATGCAAGCTAGCATGAGGCACTGCACTAAGTTGTGATCATCATCCTTAGTGGCCCAGACATTTTGTTCATCTACCGGTGCATCTGCCGCCGGTTTAGCTGGAAGAGCAGTTTCAAGCACGTACAATTTCTTAGCGCTCCTGAGGACAATCCTCAGGTTACGGACCCAGTCCGCATAGTTGTTTCCAGTCGTAGCTAACTTCTCTTTCTCTAACATCGGGCCTAAGTTGAACGCGGTGTTGCGAGCCATTTGATCTACAACGGAAAACACAAGTTTCACTTAGACTTTTGTTTATAATGAAATTTGCACTAGTGAATAAACATTTTTATTCTAGAGTGTGCTCTCACTCAAATCAATATCTCTCAAAATTGATTTTGAGTGATTCAAGATCCAAATATCAATTCAACGTCATAGAATCATCATCTCATGACGAGGATTTCAATTGGTAGGCCAACTTGCCGATCACATCTCTATGTGACTCTTGTTCATCTTTCGATGCGTGTGTTCCGAGCTCAGGACGATCCTGCCATGAACGTCAAGACAACCAAGTGATCTTGCTGCGAGGTCTGACCTCACCCGCCTTACATTTCTCCAATCGTTCGTACCCATGCATCCATGGCGCACCCCGAAAGGATAGATGTTGTGACGGTGCTGCACTTGGGAGAACACTAACTACTTGATATTTGAAGTGAGAGATCACCCTAATAAAAGCGACTACCGCGCAATCAAGAAGGGTGCATCAAGAGGGATAAACATCTCAGGCATTCATAATAGCATGATATAGTATAGCCTCTTCTGACGGAGAAGTCAAGTATTTCTTTGTCTCCGGCATTCGCGTTGGTGTTCACCTTTGCGAAGATTGCCACCACCTTGTCGATGCACCAGATAATATCACTATCTCCATAGCAGATAAAATAAATGCATTACTTAAGGTTGACACGCAGGTCATTAAATTGCAATCATATGGCTCCAGCCATCATGCTGAATCATGACACGCAGGTCATGTTAATTACATTATATAGTCATCTCATACACAATCAAATTGAATATGAGCATTGCTATACCACATCACATGCACATCCTGCAAAACCAAGTTAGACGCCTGTAATCGGTTTATGCAAAATTTTATTTTACGTGGCTTCTAAGGTTTTGACTTAAACCGCAGCTACCAACGTTTTATCATCAAGTATGATTATTCAAGTTGCTAGATTAACATCTCGGGGTGTATGAAACACGAGATAATTAAATCTCGAGCCCCATACTAAACTTCGTCATACGCATGACCCCCGTGCAGATCATATCTGCAATGCCCTTTCATCTGCGAATTTCATCTTTCTTTTGACTATGGCAGAACCCAAAGAACTGATAGCACTTCCATGATCAATCAGGATCACGGATTGCCAGAACTTTGTCAAATTCCACCATGATGTCTCGAGATTGAGCAAACGCAAATTCTAGGGAAGCAACAAGAACGTCGGGTAACAGATTTCATCTGTCACCCGCATAAATAATTTTCAGCAATAGATCTCATCTACTCCAAAATTATATTATGCAATACCCATACATCTCCATGTATTCTAGATCGTAACCTGCATCTACGCATAGCATGGCTCTTGATGCCACTGTAAGGGAACGCGACAGAAAATGAAAATTTTCGGTATAGCGAGCACACCCAGGACCACTATGGAGACTGCATACAAGGTTTGATCTGATCCGTACCGACTCGATGCGCAGCGGAAGAAGAGTCGGTGTAGATCGTCGGTGCAGATCCCCGCAGCTAGGATTTACAACCTCCCAACCGCGAGGATGTACTCCCTCTCCGGACAGCCCTTCGGGAGGCGGTCGGACAGTCCCCTGGACAATTTCGCGGACAGCCCTTCGGGAGGACCCTCGAAACTCGGACGGAGACTCGGACAGCCCTTCGGGAGGACACTCGAACAGCCCCTTGGGCAAAAGATCGAAACTACAATCTCTCTATGGGGTTGCACACATACGGTGTCAGCTATCCGGCAGGGCTTCGCCATCCAGAACTAGTTCCTGCCGGAACCCAGACAGCCTTACGGCTCTACGAAACTCTTTTCGTGGGAGGGAGAGAAGAAGCCAGATAATGCATGGCATGTGTATGAGAGTAAGGGATGAGGTTTGGGCTGCCCACTCCTCCTCTATTTATAGGAAAGCCAAGGGGTAGGGATGGCTCACAAAAACCCAAAATGCCCATGCAAATGTCACACATGAAGGGCATAATGGGGAGTGAAGTGGAGCTCCATGGAGCCCCACACATGTGGCCGGCCAACCCCCTTGGGGGACCCCCATGAGGAGCATGCTTGGCCCCCAAGCACTTCTAGAAGCCTTTTGGAAATATCCCAAAAGGTGACTCACCATAAAATATCCCAAAAAGCACTTTCACTATTCACGACGACATTTTTCAGCGTCTGTTCGAACTGAAAATATTTATGTGGGCTTAGAACATTTCCAGTACCCACCAAAATTATTTTCAACACGTTCCGAAACAATTCCGGTTTAGTGATTTTCATCTGCGAAAAGCATCTGAAGTGGCTCCGGCAGCTCCGGAACATTTCCGGTTTTTATCTCAGAAAATTCCAAAAAGCTTCCAGAATGATTCTGGCACCCTCCAAGAATTATCAGGCATGTGCCGAAACCAATTTGACTTAATGGTGTATCCCGAAACAACTTTTCGGTATCATCGAAACTTATCCGATGACCTCTCTCTGCGGTACGATTCGCTGTCCGAAACTTTTCGGTGTCCGAAACTTTTTCGGTGATTTTCTCTCATACTCCCTGTCTAGTATTCAGCAGATAGATGACCCTTAAGCGTGTGACCCTATAGGTTCGGTGAAGTATAGACATGACCCGGAACCCCTTCCGATCAATGATCAACATCGGAGCCGTGGACACCCATATTGACCCCTATACCCACACGAATGAATATTCGAGTGAACCTCCAGTTGTAGTGAGCTATTCCTATTGCTTCACGATATGTCACAAACACCCGAGGTGAGATTTATTGTATCCCCGTGGACGAACAATTTGTCCACCATGCAAGTTACCTCGTTACCGGTTCTGTTCTCTTTTCTCGTTTCCGTGTTCCGGCATCCCAGTGATCAAATCACAAGGTGTCTGGCCAGACGATTATGGATACCGTAACAGCGAGAGGGCCCGAGAATATCTCTCCATCGTCGGAGGAGCAAATCCCAATCTTGAGCTATCTCGTTACTTGCCATACTTTTCCGTGAACCCGTAAGCCGCCGTAATAGCCACCCAGTTACGGATGACGTTTAACAAACCCCAAAGTTCACAAAGCAAGTACAAAGGAACTCGATACTCTCATGGTCTAAGGAATAATGCAAACATTAACTATCTCTGTGTTATTAACCATAAACTTGTGACGAAAAGAATCTCATAGCATAACATCAATTTGGGTCGATTCAACACAAGTGTTCTACCAACATCGCGCCCTCAGAATTGCCAGCATAGACATGCGCATGATCAGGAAAACAGGATCATCATGCAATACATGAGCCAGTCTTAGAGGCAAGACTAGGAATACATTTTACTTTAGTATACCACACGTGCACATGAGTTTCCCTCCGAGCCTCGTGGATATTGCAGACTCGGGAATCATTGCAGTTATAGCATGGAAGCTAAACATTCATTACAAACTTTGGAGATACAAAATAACTGTTATTACTGCCTCTAGGGCATATCTCCTACAATCAAGAAGGAAGATGACAAGGACTTAAGGATGATCAAGTGCCGGCTTACCAAGAATATTTAACCCGGAACACAACCTGTCAAATTTGTTCTTGTGTTTATATTGCAGATTAGTTTAACATGGATAAATCCAAATTAAACTGGGGGCTAATGTCGGGGATATACCCCGCGGTATGACCCGGCCGGAAGTATGACCCGGCCAGACTTGGCGCTTCACCGTGACCCGCCGGAGGATTGGCGACTCACGGGTCTGGCGGCTCACTGTCAGACGACTCACGAGCCTGACGATTCACGGATGACCCCAACGGCGGGTCAGAGAGAAGACTAGGCCCAAGGCCCAGAAGGCCGGCTCATGTTATGGTAGGCCGGCTTAAAAGGAAAGGGATGACGAATATTTCCTTTACGAGGAAGCAAGACCCGGACTTGTAATTAACTTGTAAGAGAAGATAGACTAGTCCTAGTCCTACTAGGACTCCACATGTAACCCGCCCCTCTAACTTATATAAGGAGGGGCAGGGCACCCCGAAGAGGGACAAGCAACAAGAAACAATCTCTAGGGCTAGACACAAAGAGCCGGCTTACCGGCGACTCTCTCATGAGCATAATGAGACCTAGCCACAAACAGCATGTAGGGTTGTTACCGGATGATGTTTCCCGAGGCCCGAAGCTGTCTAAACCCTTGTCTTGTGCGTTAATCCGCCCTACGTCTCTCATTCCAATCAACCCCTCTCAAGCTACTATATAGATGCGCTGGCCTCACGACTAAGTCCTTACACCTAGGACATCTAACGTGTTAGTTCCACGACATGTACTGTTTTGGCCCGATTTGTTTTTTTTGCTGAGAGCTGCTCATATGTCCAAATGACTTGAAATTTGAAGCGGGCCTCATGCATCAAATTGTCTACCACACAAATTCTATTTGGAATTTTTTGAATTTGTTTTGAATTTTTTATGAATTTTTTTCTAACCGGGTGCAGATGAGCCTGGGCACCAAAACGCCCTACTCGGATATACAGGTTTTTCTCCAATGCAGGTAAATGTTTCGTTACAGGGAAACCGCAGCGCCTACGGGCCACAGCTACAGCAGCTCACTTCTTGCCCCGGCCCTTGGACTTCTTGGATTTCTTCTTGCTCTTCTGCTTCTGCGCCCCCTTTTTGGAAGTCGAGGCCGCAGCTTCTCCCGTGTCAGGTTTATCATCGTCATCTGAGCAACCGTCGGCGTCAGCGTGCGTCTCTACAGCAGCCATTGCAGCGTCGTTGCTCCTGTCATCCATGCGTTGGAATGTCGCTTGATTTTCAATCTTGCATAGCCTTGCATCAGTCACCATGCGGAAGATCATCGGCAGTTTCTTCTCACCCTTCCACAGCTTCTCCACAGCAAGACAAGCATTTCTCTGCGCCCTGTGGTGACACAACCAATTTTGACACGCAAGTGGTAAATTTTCACAAGACATGGGGATAAGTGATAACCTAGTCATGTCTTACGCTAGACTTGAAGGTACATATCATGCAGAAAGATGTCACTCTACATGCCTATAAATTGCAATGTGGCATTTGTACTTCCTTTTAAGAAATTTATAGTTGGCCCTGCATTGACATTTGCTTACCTGTCGGAACCATTTTCGAACTCACTGCAGATGCGCCTGACGTCTTCCAGCAATCGTTTATCAATCGCTGCTAGACGGCCACCTTCCAGCCATGGAAGGGCACTTATAAGGTATTCAATAACACGCCTTGGATCTTTCTGCAGAAGTTAGCTTGTTTAGAATAACTTGGCAGCTGGGAACAGTGGGACAAACTGGATGATGATAACAAAACAAGCATTATAACATATATGAAACTCACCAGGCCATCCTTGTCGGCTTTTAAAATCTCAAGCTTCTCAAAGAGTATCTCAACAATATCTATCTTACTCCTATGCTCCATCTCATTATCTTGTACAGCCTTAGGAATGTTTCCAGAAATAACATCGCCAGACTTATCACCATCAGATTTTTCAGGCAACAGAGTCTCTTGTACAGAACTTCGTTCTTCAGGACACAGAAGAGCCATTATCTTCGGAACATCATGCAAATCCTCTTTGCTAATCATATAAGCATTTAAGTTTCGACAGATTACTGGGCCCTTGGGTGAACCAATAACTACCATATTATCTCTGATTGCGGCGAGTGCATCAGCAAGCATTCTTGTGAAGTTGCTCGGTGTGCGGGACTTCATTTGCAAAGCATGTACAATCTTCTGAGAGAACTCCACAGGTAAATCCTTAAACACTTCATTCCTCAGAAGGTTATGTGTGACCTCATAGAAATTCCCCAGAGAAAGAGTAAGGATCAGAGGATAAAGTGTAACAACTAGTCTCAGGAGGACTGGTTTGTATGAAGTACTAGGACTTGAAGTCTTATGTACCCATTCCTGGAGCATATGCTTGGTCGTCAAGATAGTCATAATTGTCTGATATATGAAACGGCCTGATGAGTATGCCAAACGATCAAGATCTGAATCTGGGCTCGATTTAGATACCAGGCAGGTGTCAATGTAAGCCTTGCTGGTATGGCACTCCAGCATATTGACCAGCAGAGATTTCGTGCAGCATATAAAATCATTCTGTATCAAGTATGATGAAGCCATAAAACCAAGGCATTCCATAAGACCCACATAGCATATTGGGGATATGTAGTCTAGTTCATCCTTCCACTTTACATTGAAGGTAAAGTCAAAAGCAAGCTTAAAGTTCAAGATCAAGGAGGATCTATCACCACCGCTGTCAAGAAATCTCTTGAAATATCGAAAAAATTCTGCCCACTCAGAATTATTGTCCAGGTACTGCAGTAGTCTTGAAAGTAGCTCTTCGTCCAATTGTGCTGCGTGAAGCAGGAGCATGGTTGTTCTCCCAAGATGCCCATGAGTCAAATTTTTATTTGCTGGGCGTAGATTTGCACTAAGAGAATCAGCAATCAATCCATATGCAGCTGGTGAGTCAAGTAGATGCAAGAGGCTCCTTCTTGTCCCGTCTCTCCACACAAGAAAAACTAACTCAAAGAAACGACGCTCACAGAGAATAAAAAAGCTTCTTAACTTCGTGTTTTTTGGCATACTGAACTGTGGTTCTTCCAAAAACTTTGCTATCTCATTTATCATAAGGATAGTTCTCACCAGGGTATAAGAAGATGATGGCTTTGGAGAAATTTGAACAATGGACTCCAACTTCTTAAGTACACTGAAACCAACAGAAGACAGCTCATTCATCCAGAAACACTGAGCACATGAATGACACTGTAGGGCACCCAAGAAACATCTGTTGCCATCTTGCTGCAAAGAATTTCTGCCAGTAGTAGAGAGCCAACTTGCATTCACGTTAAGCACCACATATCTGTCAACTTCACCATCCTTCCGCAATCCAAAGTACTTGGCACAAAGATCTTCATACATAACTGCATAATCATTTAATTCTGGACCATCGGTGTGGCGAAGATGAGATAGTACTTTGATTATGATCGACTTCCAGTGATTCCAGACATAAAACAGAGTTTGGGGTGACATCTGGTTAGATGCAAGCATGTTACTACAACCATTTTCATCTTCAGATCCTGGCCCTAATTCTATATTGTATCCAGAGGCTCGAGACTGAAGATGAACATCAAGAATCGAACGGGAAGCAACAAGTTCAACTAACAAGTTTGCACATTTTCTGCCCTCAACCAAAGTGCAATTTAAACTGGGAAGAGACTTATTCACATCTGACAGTGCATCAGCTTCCACGCAAACAAAGCAGTAGAAGCACTCAGATACCTTTTCCGCCATCTCTTTGGCTCTTGAAAGCAATTGTTCCTTCTCTGCATATCTTTTGGGAGGCCACCCTCTGCTATTTGAGGACCAGAAGGAATCCACAATGATATGGAGGAGGAGAAGCCGTGTCGCATCCTCAAATAAGCCTGCCTTCTCGAGCATGTCTACCTCCAGTAAGACATCTCCATTATGCTTTGCTATTCCTGCAGCTTCTAGGAAATTACCCATCTCCATCTCCAAACTCCACAGTTCATCAACAAGATTCCTAGAATTTAGGAATGCCCGTACATGATCCATAGAGCTGAAAGCTTTAACAAAAGGCATCATCTGCTTTATGTCACCACGCTCAAAATAATGTTGAGCACAATTATCCAGATAGTTTGTTCTAATTGCAGAAACCGCCAAGGATTTTGAATTCTCAAGCGAATGTTCCTCTTCTAACTGTTGCAGAAACTGCAAGCCCAGATTGAACAAATTTTTCCCTTTCGAGCACATGGAGAAACACTTTGTGTAACATTTAGCTTTCAAGAACACTTCAGCTGCCTCCGACCAGCATTCAGCCATAGCAAAACAATCACCAGCATCCTCAAGTTTAGAAGTACCACATTTTTGCATATAGACCATACCTATGGCAATGCAAAGCACACAATGTTTAGTCAGACAGAGCTTCATGGAGTGTGAGGTAAAATTATCCATATGAAAGCTAAAAAAAATAGCATGTCCAATTTATGTAGGGATATCATTTAGATTTTTTTGCTTTTTGAAATTGATGACATTTTCTTACACAGAAGCTCTTTAAGAACGTAAAATATTATGGAATGATGAAATCTCAAAGTACATACAACTTGGAAATTATTGGAGAGTTGACAGACCTGCTTTTTTGTAGTCACCTAATTTGATATAGCATATAGCAGCTTTCTCATGCATGCCTATGGACTCGTAAATCTCTGATGCTGTTTGCAACGAAGCCTTGCCCAACTCCAAATTTGTTGAGATGACACGGTTAGCAGTCGCTACAAGTCCAGCAGCTCTTGCCAACTTCTCTCTGTGTGCATCACCGGCCTTTTCGAAGCACATAGTAGCCATCTCGAATTGCCCCTCATTGAATAACTATAAAAAGAGAGAGAACTTGTGACATGGAACAACAATGGTAAAACTGTAAGTAGATACATGCCATGACCCGCCTAACAAAGAATTTGTGTGCATAGAACAATTGTAACCATGAATTTCACAAGATAAAGAACACACACAAAATAACTCAACACGCAACATAATGCTTGGTAAATTAAAATTGGCTTTCCAGACTAAACAAGTAAAGATCACCAACCTTGGTTCCCTGTATCCTCCAATCATCACTGCTGCTCCCTGTCTGCATTGCCTGAATGAGGGAAGAATCTAATAATCTAACTTCTACAAGGCACAACTTCTTCCAGTAGTCAAACATTGGTCGACAGTAATTCTCTGTATTTTCACATATCCAGAGTCTTTGCCTAGTGCGTGTGATTGCAACATATAGTTGCTTCAGCTCTGAACAGAGAAGATAATGCTTGCTTCTGTCGAAACCGGGATGAGAGATCTCCTCGGAGTGTGCTATAATATCTTTATCTTTCATGTAGCCATAGAGAACTCTCCATTTGTTTCTTAAAGGCGACGAACCAAAAAAGTTGTACAACAGCACATCCTACACAAATATCTCTGAAGTAAGTATACATTTTGAAACAATGTGTTTAGCAATTAAAATATTTTGCAAAATGAACACAGATAAAACTGAATTTATAGACCCATACCTGAAACTCAAGGCCCTTACATTCAACAATAGTCAAAACAAGAGCTTGTTTACCAACAAGATCAATAATTTGTTTTTTGGCAGCATCATCACGAACTAATATGACTTGCTCAGCACCAAACCCATGCAGGTTACCATGTGTAGTTTTGCTTTCTCCAAAAATAGTCATAATTGCATTTTCATCGTTATCAGACTCCAGCAGCACAGGAGCTTCTCCATATACAAGTCCAGTCTCTGGATTGAGCTTGTCAACACTTGACGGGAAAAAGAAGTACAGAAGGCTCATGATACTTTGTGCCATACGGAGGATGCCACAATGTGTGCGGAAATTCTGAGACAGTTGGAACATATCAGAGAGATGGACTTTTTTCCCATGTTTAAGTCCTTGATTAGATGCTTCAGTTTCTGCGAGGAATGCAGTATAAAACAGTGAACGGATATCTTCAAACCTGAAATCGATACCCCTTGCTATAGTCTGTGCAGTATCACCAGCAAAAAGGAAGCCTTCCTTGATGTTCATACAGACATACTTAAGAAGTGCTATTTGTGTCATGGTGAGATCCTGTACCTCATCTATGTAAACAAAATCCACCATATCGCCGTGGTAGCCCTCAGATACAAGACTGCTGTGAAGACTATTGACGAAATCTGACAAATCAAACTCCTTGGCAGTGCCTTTCATACTCTCATATTCAAGGAATATATCATAAATTCTATCTCTCTTCTCATTGTTCAAAGATGAAAATCTTTTATCTGAAAGCATCACATAATCCTCTCTTCCCAGTTTGCCAGCATAAGGCCTGCTTGTTTGATATGCACCCTTTATATGAGAAATTATTTCAGTGAAGACAGTAGATGCAGCAAATTTCTTTGTTAGGTCTGCCTTAAAACGAGGCCAGTAGAAAGTAGCAAATTTTTCATAGGTAACTTCCTTCAATTCAATAAAAGTTTGCACCGCACGCGATCTTGAGTGGCCTCTCTCAAAGCTTGTCTTCATTTCACCATAAAACGCATCGAAAAATGATGTCCGGCATGTTCCATCAAGCATCATCAAAAACTTACAATATGTTATAGTAAGAGGATAGTGCTCATGAGGTAGATCACAAAAATTGTCAGGAATTTCTGTAAACTCTTCCAGGTCATCCATGATGTCATGCATGTGAAGAATGCTAGACTGGTCAGAGACATCACCAGTGCCAAATCTACAAAGGGTTGAAGTAAATTGGTATTAATAAAGGATTAATGTTGGTACAAATCATAAAAGAAGGAAAGCGAATATCTTTCAAAGAAATCAATGGACCAGCTTGCAATGTATAATAATTTCAAAACAGAGCACCGAGCGTGCCTCGGTTAGCTAGTCATGTGAGTGGCCGAGGGCACGCCAAGCCCATCCGCATTCAGGGCCTGGCCTGCAAAGTGGTGCTCATGATTTGTCTCTCTTTTATAAAAAGCCACTGGGTAGTTCCAATATATGCATTTTTTTTAATAATTTCAATAATAATACTTTGAAGATAAAATGCACCTCATATGGACAAAAGATTGACCCTTCAAAAGGGTGTGACAAAGGGCTAAAGAAAATGAGGTTAGAAATGCAGCAGAACGGAGTACAGTGGGGGGAAAAAAGAGCCAACTCGTGCACACATTTCTGTCCACTTTAAATAGTTGAATGAAAATCATTTCCATAATGGTGTGAACATGTACTCGCAAAAACAAAATGGTGCGAACATGTACAAACTTCTAAGTATGGCTCTAGTTCAACAGGCTCACCTTTTAAGTCCAGAAATGTGGTTTTTTATGGCTGAACACAACTTTGGGCTTACAGTGATAAACACTTGTTTCACAAAACTTTCTCCTGCGTCCTTCAGTGGCATAATATTTTTGTGATCCAGCCCTGCTAAATCATCTCCATCCAAATGTAGACCTTGGGATGCAATCAGTGACTGTTGCTCTTTTTGAAACAGCTTCATTGTCAATACAGTGGTTTTTCCGGTGCCTGACCTCCCAAGTATAAAACTAGTGAGCGGGAATGTGATCCAAGGAACCAGAGAGACCCATGACACTTGGATTCTTTTTCAGGGAACTTAATTAGCCACAAGACCCATTTTTTACAAAACTGCAGAATTAGATCATAAAAATAATTAAGAAAACCAATCAAACACCATGAAGCATAAGCCATATGCATATAAGCAATTAACGAAAAAGGGAAATTAGAAATATGATGATGATCTATAGCATTAAAAGCAGTTTTGAATCCACTAACGTATATAAAAACTGCACAGAAGTGGACCTTCGTGCATGATGGCTCGTTGAGGTTAAGTGGATCTTCGTGCACAGGATATAAGTGTGCACCTACATGCATGCACAGAATATAAGTGTGCACCTACATACATACATTGATCCCATGTCCCCGTTATTCATGTACTTGGGGATTCAAAATAAGTTTGTCTAAAAATATAATCTCGCTGGAAGGGCAACTGTACAGAACCAGGCATTGCTTCCACAACTGTTTTTTTTCTTCCAAGGAACACTAGCATGGACACAAGATAAGTGACCTCATTTATATCTTGAATTTAGTTTCAGTCAAGGCACTAGGTCGGTAAAAGTAACAACACATTCAAAGGACTACAACTAGATATACGAGTCAAACACAATTATATTTTTATGCAGAAAAACACAATCGTATTTTTGTAGTACTATGATATATGAGTCAAACAAACCCATGCTCCAAGTGTCCATACCACTCTCCAAGTAAATCATGAGTATAAAGGATTTTATGCTGCATACAGTACGTGCGTAGCATGAAAATATTGATGATTTATACAAAATGTTGCATAGATGTTAGTATTAGAATTTATGTTTAAAAAATGGTTTTCTTGTTTTATGTGTGAAGCTGCATTGTCAACAACTCAACATTCATCAAAAAATGGCATCTCATAACCAATAGTACTGATGTCATGTAAATGTCAGCACAACCTAAGGACCATGATCAGTACCATGCGCACACAGGTGAGCAATGGGAAGAAAATTGACATGTGGATGGCAAGCTAGACAACTTTTCTTCCCAGAGATTTAGGTCATTATATATTTTGCATATTAAATATGGAAGGAGCCCATTCCACCCTTTGTTCTACGATCCTAAAACACACACTCATATTCACATGATCCTTTGCCTCTCAGATCCATGACAACAAGGCACTGAGTACAACAAGATTGACAACAACAGGCAATGGTGTTGCCACCCAATATACACAGCCAAAAAGGAGAGGAAGTATTAGAAGAATGTCTACATGCAGTTCGTTTGTTGGCTGCATGTTAACAAACAGTTCATCTCTAAGTATTAGAGGTATAAAAATCCATGGATCGAGAGTATAGCCCATCAAAATAAAAGAAACACATACCCCTGTGTCTGCACTCTCCTGCAATGATCCAGGTAATCATCCGTGTACATGGAAAACAGATTCTCAAGACGTTGAACAGTTCTTGCAACATTTTGCTGTGACAGTAGGTCCCAAACCCTTATTATCTGAAAATACCGTCCTTCGGTTTTCTCCACATCAATACTCCAAACAAGATACAGGTTCCAGACCTTGTATACCTTTGCAAGATGAGAAACACCAGGTATATCAAGGTTCTTAACGGTTGTCCTCCAACCATCTCCAAGTCTGATAAGCTTTTGGAGTACTTCCTTCCTGAGCTGTGGTGATTTTAGTTTCGTGAAGGACTTTCTAAACTTGTCGCTAACAATGACCTGTTGAATATATGAATACCAAAAACAGAACATGAGAAGTGTATACGAGAAAAATGAAAGAACAGTGTGTTTTTCAAGAGAACTAGGAGGCTCACAAGATGATATGTCCTGAAACTAGAAAAGACCCACATAATTGGAATAGCATGTCCTGAAGATCTTAATTACACAAACCTCTCACAGAGAGACAAGCGAACCACATACATGATTCCAAAAAGTAAAAGACAAATCTATTCATGAACACAAACAAAATCACACTATAAAAAGGAAGTGTATATTCAGTAAACCCGATCTCCTTGATAACAGCATGAGTCTCAGACATGTACATACATGTGGTTTGCATTCTGGGTAATTAAGTGCAGCGACATATTAGAAAACATGAAAGTATGTTAAAAGTCAATCTAGCTGAAACCATGGTACTTACCTTCCATCTGGTATTGCTGAAAACCGCTGAATCAGCATTAAGAAGATCGTCAAGTTCATCAAGCTCTTGCTTTACTTGCAGAACTAACTTACAGATGGTTGCGTCATTAGTGGCACTGAAAACACATTTACGTCTCTCTGCATCAGCAACAAGTTCTGTCCATTTGGTCCCACTTTTATACAGCGTATGAGCATTCCCAACAATCCAAAGACAGTGCCTGCATGAATAAAGCATCCATCAGATAATGTATATCATCAGTTGACGTACTTTGAACAGCAATAAACAATGGACCAGAAAAAAAAAGATGCGCACCTTGCTCTAGTAAGAGCAACATTTGTTCTTCGGTTATCAGCAAGAAATCCAACAACTCCTCTCCCATTGGATCTAACAGTTGATAGTATTATTATATCATCCTCTTCTCCTTGGAAACCATCGGTGGATTTCACCCGCACATGAAAGCCATCACACGTATCATATTTTTCTCCAAGTCGACTTTTAATTGCATCAACTTGAGCTTTATATGGAGAGACCACGCCGATGCTGAGCCCTTGGTTTCTGTTTTTCCAAGCTGCAGAAAAAACGTAAATAGTATGCTTACTGATCCTTAGGGATACATTTTTGCACAAGGCTACTGAAAGAATTTTCTTCAGCAAATTTAAGTTGATTCTGTATCACCAAATCATTGACATATCATTGCTTTTCCACTACAAAGTCTGAAGATGATAGAAATGACTAAAGCGGGTCCATGCATTGGCCAACAACTCTACTAGAGCATAATGTTTCAACTTTCATGTCATCTACTTACTGCTCTCCTTTTTCTAAATAAAAATATAACATTGTCTACCAAACAGGGCAGTAGAATTGAAATTTCATAGAGCCGGATTGATGCAATTAGCGAATTATCATATCACGAGATGCACATAGAAACTGGACTCTCAAACGTACACTATTGTAGCAAACACCTTTCTACCAATGATTGTTATGCAGTATGTAGTACAAGAATGGAAGACCATGTAAGCTTCCAAAGATCCCATGTTATATTAGCCAGGTAGCTTTATAAAGAAACTAGAAAGGAGAACATTAAGGTTAAAGAAAGGACAGAGCTGAGCTTAGACATACATTTAAAGATGGTATGGATTAGGTGCAAGACAACAGCAACTTCAACCATGTTTCTGTGACTGTTTCCTTTGCCCTCTTTGTCCTCCCTTCCATCAGTAACATTTATAAACGTGTAGCTGCCAAAAGGGAGGCATGTGTAATCCTTATTATAACTAGGAGACAGGACATTGGAACCATCTAAAATCTTCCTCTCATAAAATTGAGCATTTGGAAATAAGCTGATACAAGGATTCATGCGATACTGTATATTCAGCAAATGTTTATCAAATTTGAGCATAACCAATCTCCCAAACAGACTTGTCTCAAATCCAGCTTCTTTGCATACCTAGAGATAAACAATGAAAGGTGAGAATTAAGATCACCAAAAACAGATCAATAACAATGGAACATGGAAGAAAGATAGGGCCGTTACATTTATTTCAAGAAAAAAAAGTATTTCAGTATCAGAAGTTTATCTCGTTGATAAATGCTCCAATAACTAATAAATGAAACAAGACATTATAAAGAGGATGAAGCAAAAGCTTACTTTGCTTTTAACCATTGCACTCAGCTGACAGTCATCTCCTACCAAAACAACATGTTTTAACCAATGCAGACGTAGTGGGATCACCAATTCACACTCCCGCACTTGAGCAGCCTCATCAACAATTAATACATCGAGTGGTGCAATATCCATGTGATGTAACCGATAAGAGCTAGAGGTGGTACAGAAAAGAAGTGTAGCATTACGTATGCAGTAGCTCTGGACCCAGTCTTTGCCTACTCCAGTGGGTAAATTAAGCGAGTGTAGCAGATCTTTAAGCAATTTAAGGCATGAAGACCTTGCTCCGTCCAGTTCCTTCTCAATAGAAGATACAGGCTGTGCACAAACAGAGTTTTCAGTTAACGGACAACCAAGGACCCTTTTCAAACCCTCATCAGTCCAGTCTACGTCGCAGAGAAGGGTGCCAAATTTTTCAAGCATATTAAGCAATGAGGATATAATTATGACCTATCACGAGAAAAGCAGCTTCCAGGAAGGTGAACCCACAAATTCATTATGCATCTTTTCAGAGCTATTGCTGTTGCATCAAATTGTTTCTTTATGAAGTCCAGAAAGCACACTGGATCAATTTTGCCATCATCCTCAAGAAGCATATCATAGCATGAAGCACAGTCTTCAAAAAAGGATATCATTGAAGCTATTCTGTAGTTCCATCCAGACAATGATGAAAAGCACTCCACAAGTTCATCGACACGGAAGTCCAAGAAAACTTCCTGAAGATCCTCGGTGATGTCCATGTTAGACCTGCTTCCAAATAGCAAGATATCTCCAAGAGATGAAGGTAGACAAATTTTGTCAATGTGCTCATTGAAATCCTAAAAGGTTTGAAGGAAACGGGTGCAAACTCCAACAACAGCAACATTTGTGGGAGCACAAGTAAGAGTTCTGCATTTCAAACTCGCCAAAACCCACAGTAAAGTGCTAACCGTCTTGGTCTTCCCAGTACCTGGTGGACCCCATATAAGCTTCATGAGGTTCACATGCCCACATTGTACAGCTGAGATGACAGATTCAATAGCATCCACTTGCGATCGATTAAGCTTAACTGACAGTAGTTGCTCTGTGAAAGAAGCTAAACAGCCCCCATTCTGATTAACACAGATACGGCAAACATCCTCACCCTGCAACAGAGCCAACAAAGAGGAGCTCAGAAAGTTAGGCCCGATACCAATTTATAATGGTGATGAAAATAACAAGTAAAACTAAGACACGAGAATTATTCATGTCATATTACCAGATTTGTGGGGGCTAGGAGCGACTTGATTACTGTGAAATTGCCATTCATGTGCGTATCAAAGATAAGTGCTTTCCATATCCGTATGTTGGTCGTGATATTATTGAGAAATATTGCATGTTTGAGTTTGTTTAAGTCTTCTTCTTCCGAACCAATATTCTTTGCAACTTTGACCCTGAAGCCCTTATGGTATTCATCATCCATATAAACCTCAGTGATCATTGCCAAGCAATATGTCACACCATAGCGGTTTAAGTCTTCTGCAGCTTCAGGTTTTATGCTCGACAAAATAAATATGTCACCATTCCTCGCAGAATAAGCCCCGGTAGAAAAACCAGCATCATTGTCCCAAAAGTTCACATCCATAAAGTATGATCCTGGTTTTCCTGCTGCCTCCATGGACAGTATTTTCGACGAGGGTGCTTCACTGATGAGTTCAAGGCATGAGCACAGATCTGACCTTGTTTCTTCAATCAGAGGCACACGATAAGACGTGAGATAGTGATCAAGTGACTTGAAGTTGCAGGGAATAGTCTCAACCTAAACACAAAAGAAGTCATAGATGAAATATGGTTATAGGTAGCAAAAAGATTCTCCAACAGTTCCTTGAGCACACAAATGGCATGTAATTAATGCTAACAAAACAGCTATCTGGTCAATATCATTTACTGCATGAACAAGCAAGGTTCAATACAGGCCTTAAGCTGCTCATATCATAGTTTCCATAGCAAAACAATTTATAGTTTCTGCCCACCAGATTGTACAGCATCACGAGATGGATGTATCTCTCTCATCAGGATAGATATATGACTTACACAGCTACTCATTAGGATATAACATGTATCAGCACATATAGCACCAACAGCACAATGCAATTTCCTGAAATACCATGTGTCACCAAGAGCGCAACAATTATATATGTTGCCATCAGGCAGTCCAGAAACGACACTCAGCACATGCCACTTGCATATCCATGATACGTGGTCAGAAAACCCCTCTAAACCCTAGCGTACGGATCACAAACAGAGAGAGAGTACCATCCTTTAATTGGAGCATGGAACTGACCCAACTAAGATTGCACATAAAAAGCAGCAGATCACAGCGCGCTAAATGCGATTAATCAAAAAAAATCACCAGGATTTAAGCACGACCAGAAACCTAGCTGCATACGCTTCACCGGTCTGAGGTCCATTCATACACACAGATTCGGAGATTAATAAAAAGGCTCAAGCTTGCAAAAAAAGACTTGAAGTTGCAGGGAATAGTCTCAACCTGAACATGAATGAGGTCATAAATGAAATATGATTATAGGCACTACCTCCGTCTCGGTGAATAAGTCATTCGTGTAGTTCTAGGTCGACAATTTAACTATCTTAATATGTATTATATGTGACAAAAAATATATATTTAGAAATTACATCCGTGTAAAAATCTAGTGATATACTTTTCATGACATATAACACATATTTGATTCCTCAAATCGATGACCTAGAACTACGGGAATGACTTATTCACCGAGACGGGGGTAGTAGCAAAAGATTCACCAAAAAATCTTTGAACACACAAATGGGCATGTAATTGATGCTAACAGAAGAGCTATCTGGTCAATTTCATCTACTGTGCAAGAACAAGCAAGGATCAAAACAGGGCTTAATCTGTTCATGTCACAAGGAAGGAGGTTACCCATACTAAATCGTAGACATAATATTTCCATAGCAAAACAATTTCATAATTTCTGCCACCAAATGGTGTACAACATCGCGACATGTATCTCTCTCATCAGGATACATAACTCCTCTGCTAAGCTTTGCCTGCAGCTGCTCTGCCCGGCCGCCCCCGCCAAATCGACAGGCCACAGCCCTAGAAATTCGGCCGGCGCCGGCTAAATCAGCAGCCGCACAGGTGTGGCCGCCTGCCGGCGCACCGGTTCCCCTAGCCACAGACCATGCCGCCGCCCCTCGCCGGCCGGCCTTACCCCCAAGATTCAAGAAGGGGGAAAGGGCACGGGACGGGAGCGTGGCGGCCTCCCTCATGGACGACTAGAACATGGAATCCTTGCTCCCGGCCTCCCTCCTCGACGGCAGACGGCCTCCCTGGCAGCCTGGCACCGGCCTCCCCCTTCCGGCGGCGCCTGAGTTTTCTTTTTTTTTTAGGGAAGAGGACCGCGCCTGAGTTTAGCGTCCATGGACTGCGTTTAGATGGGCCAGGAAGCGAGCGTGCTAGGCCTCCGAAAAGAATAGTTCAAGAGCAATGGGTGTGATGGGCCAGGATTCGATCTCTCTTTCCCTCAAAAAAAAACTCCGCTCAATCAATTACTAACATTTTTTCCTCAAAAAAACATTTTGCTCAAATTTTTTACTAACAACATAAGAAGAATCACGAAAGTCCACTCAGAAAAACAAAGAAGAATCATGAAAGTTATCTAAAAAAAGAATCACGAATAACATCTAGTACTACTGTCTACTGGTGTTTTTTTTTGCGGGAAAAAACATGTCTTTTTTGCGCGAATGGACAGAACCCCCCTCAAAACCCTAGCGCACATCTGGATTGGGCTCCAAAAAAATAACAAATCACCGGATTTAAGCGCAAGTAAAAGCTCGTAAAAAGCGCGCATGCACAAGCACGCATGGCCGGACCGGAGTCCGTACGACGTGCGCACAGATTCGAAAGAGAGAGAGGGAAAAAAGGGCCAGGCTTGCGAAACCGTGCGCCCGCCGGAGAGATCGAGTCATCGTCGGGAGGGAAGGATGGCGCCGGTGGGTTGTACCTTGTCCCTGTAGAGGTCGTCGTCGGCGATCTCCTGCGCCGACCAGGAGAGCACCACGTCCTCCAACTCCATCTCTCCCACTAAAACAGAAAGGCGCGCGTTGCTACATCCGTCCATTTAAATGAGAAAATAACATTAGTTAAAATAAATTGAACAGAAGCATGTGCAATTTGTATTTAAATGAGAAAATAATATTAGTTAAAGAACTTGAACAGAAGCATGGGACAATTAAACATACAAAAAAAAATGACACTCCGGGTACATGATACCTAAACCACAACATGTAAAGTATATAAGTTGGATGGTTGGACAATGAAGTCGATAAAACTATGTGGTTCCTTAATCATAGCTAGAAAAATATACTCCCTCCGTTCCGAAATATAGGTCGCTGGAGGATTGGTTCCGACCAGGTGAAAACGGTGGAATTTACATCGCTGCCCCTAGTATGAATCGGTATCCCCATCGTCTTCTTCCTCCATCCGAGGATTTGAAATTCTCCGCCAGGCCATCGTCCGCCCGCCCGCCCCTGCTTCTCCTCCACGCGCCCAGGTCCCAGGCGCTCCCAGGCCCAGGTCCCCTACTTCTCCTCAGCGCTCCCAGGCCCAGGTCCTCGTCTCCAGCAGCAGCGATCCAGGGGCGTCCAGCAGCAGCGATCCAGGGGCGCCAAGGAAGGTCCTCGTCTCCCAGAAGGAGCACGCGGCAGCAGCAGTCCCAGGTCCCAGATCCAGATCTAGCAGCAGCGATCCCAGGTCCTCAGGGCCTTCTCCCGATCCTTCTTCTCCTGGGCGTGCTCCTTCTCCTGCAACAGCAACAACAACAGAGTTTAGAGTCATACTGATCAGCAGCAGTAACAACAGCTGCTGGGTTCTTCTGCAGGTGGAGTATGGCAGCGGCAGCAGCAGTAGTTTCAGAGCAGCAGCAGCAGCAATAGTTTGACAGCAGCAGCAGCAACAGCTTTTCATTTACTAATTTTTTTTATTTAACAGAAAAGGTTTAATGAAAACTTTCATTTACTGAATTGAAAAGGTTTAATTAACAGAAAAGGTTTAATTGACTAAGAAGAGATGAGAAGAAGGTTGCTTGTACTCCTACACTAGTCCTACACTAAAACTGGCAGAGAAGAGAGTAGAAGAGGAGTAGAAGAGCAAGCAGAGAAGAGAAGAGAAAGGGAAGACAGGAGAAAGAGAAGAGAGAAGAGAGCAACTAAACTACTCCTGCAAGAGGGCAAGAAGAGAGACAATTGTTAGAGTGACAATTAAAGACCACACACAGTGAGTACTACTGCAAGAGGGCAGTACCGGAGGGCAAAAGATACAGAAGAGAGAAGAAAGAGAAGAGAAGAGAAAGAGAAGAAGAGAGCAAGAAGAGAGCAAGGAGAGAGAAGAGGGCACTCTAATAATACTGCTACACTTGCAATCCTAATCCTCACTAGTGCAATCTGGAGAAGAGTGGAGAGGAGTAAGAAAGCAAGAGGAGTAGGAGAGAACACAAGCAAGAGTTCTACACTAAACTACTGCAAGCAACCAAGCAAGCACTACTGAAACTAAAGCAGATATTTTACAGATACTTTACGATAATGTTTTTTACAGAACTAAAATCACAGATGCAAGCAAAACTACAGCAAAAAACTGAAACATGTTTTCTCTGTATTTTTCAGAAACAAAGTGTTTTGCTTGTCCTGCTCCTACATATCACCAATCAACTTGTTTACTCCTGCAGATCAGCAAGCATTAATTAAAATTTCATTTAAAGGAGTAATTTTAATTAACTGAAAAGTTTCATTTGGTTTTATTAAAGGAAAATTTTCATTTAGTTTTAGTTAAACAAAACGTTTCATTTACTCTTATCTGAAAGGAGTATCTAGTTAAAGGTTTCATTTATTGACAAGAACAGCAAGCAAATGATTGAACAACAAGTTTCAGTTAATTTACTTGGAGTAGTAAAAACTTAGTGTCTAGAGCAAAGCATTTGCACCATTTGTCAGATCTGTAGCTACTGTTATTTTACTGTATGTTTTTCTCTGTATTTTCATCAGAGCATTCAGAAGCATGCAAACAAAAGTTTCAATACAGACAAACAAATTTGTTTAAACAATTTGCTGGAGTACTCCAAGACACTACAGCAAGCACTAATCCTTGCTGGAATGTCATTGTTTGGCATGATGCAATTTGCTGGAGTACAACATGATGCAATTTTGTGGAGTACTCCAGTACCACAACAAGCAATAATCTTTGAGCATGATTTTTCAGTCATGCTCAAGCACTAATCCTTGCTGGAAATCTCTGACATAAATTCAGTCATGCTAAAGGGCTAAGAAATTCAGTAATGCTCACACAAGCAAGGAAGTAGGAGTACATACCTGACGCAGGGCACAGGAAGAAGTAGCCATGGCTCCCAGAAGGACGCATCAGGCCTTGAATTCCTCTGAGCAAGATGACCACATGAGCAAGATGTTTAACAGTACATCAATGAAGAAAAGGGAATAAATCCATGAGCAAGATGGTTAACATGAATAGTTAACTGAAACTAGCAGTACATGAGCAAGATGTTTACCAAGTGATTGTACAGCAAGACTGCAGCCAGTACTACAGCAATGTAAGAACAGAAGATTCAAATCCATGATGGCGGCCATCATCTGCCCCTCCCTCTCGTTCTCCAGTTTCACTGTTTGGTATCCAACCAACCAAGCAAAAGAGACAATTGTTTCAGATCAAACAAATCGACCGGCAGGAAGAAAGACTACCAGGAGTACTTACCGCGGGAGGAAGCAGCTACTCCACGACGACAACGACGTCGCTCCAGATCCGCCGCTCCGCCGCTCCGGCACCGCTCCAGATCCGCCGCTCGGGTGCCGCTCCACATCCATGCCTCTGTCGCCCAGATCCAGCGCTAGCACATGCACATCCACGCCTCCGTGGAGTAGAAGCTCGTCGCCGGCGCAAAAGATTGGAATTTGTTTACCTCCGGGGTGTGAGTGGAGGCGGGGTGGTGGAGAAGTGGCGGTGGAAGAGGGAGAGGCCGGTGAGCTACGGGGAGACGGGGAGGCCGGCGAGCAACGAGGAGGCCGGCGAGCTACGGGGAGAGGGGGGAGGCCGGCGAGCGACGGGGAGGCCGGCTAGTGCGGCTGGGCGAGTGGGAGAGAGTGAGCGCGGGCAGTGCGGCTGGGCGGTGAGCGAGCGAGTGGAGCGACGCGGGGGGCAAAATTGGAAAGTGCCGATATTTCGTTACTAGACGAAAGTTGAACTAAAAAACCCCCAACGACCTACATTTCGAAACAGAGGGAGTAGTATTCAGGTTAACATGATAAGGACAAAAATATCAAATGCCGAGGTTTTCCTGCCTACGGGCCTTCAGCAATTGTAGGGCTGACAGGCGGTGGTGATGGAAGCTGAGGCAGCGGGAAGCACATCACAAATGGGAGAGAATAAGCAAAGCGAAGGAGAAGGTAACACTAAATGAGAAATAAATTTAGCTGAGTATAAAAATACACGGCGAAGCCCAATTTAACCTCGACGAACAATACACCAAGTGTTACACTCGGCTTAGAGTGCCCGGCGAAGCCCAATTTAACCTCGACGAACAATACACCAAGTGTTACACTCGGCTTAGAGTACCCGACGATATTTCGGACGGCTTATGTTACTGTTTGGCGACACGCCGACACCTATGGATAAAATGAAAATATAGGTAAAGCATTTCCTAAGGCAAAATACAATGTAACTCACCGGAGCTGAGGTGAGGAAACTGTTCTAGTTTCAGGACAATCAGCACACGGATCATTAACTACTTTCGCATCAAGGTAACAAGAAAAATCTGTGCATCACACTGTCCAAAATCGTGAGTTCTGTACAATCAGGCGATCAAGCTTTTGTGAATTTTGTACTGAAGCATGGCAATGTCAACATGGGCGTAGCAATTGGGAACCTGCACTCTTAAGCAGTGTATTTGAAAAGAAAAACTTACTTGATTTTCGTTGATGAGATTGGATGTCTCCATTCTTCATCACCAACGCCAAATTTAGAATTATGCTTCTGAAATGTAAGGACATTGAAATGCGTCAGACACTGAAAATGCAGCAATAAAATTAGTATAACTCAAGAAGTCAAGAATCTACTACCAATAATGTTACTGGCTAGTAAGTTTGCATAGGTACACGGTATATCTTGCAAAGCAAGCTCTGGGAATTGGGAGGGATTATATCACAACTTGAACCAGGCTGGTTCTTGGACTCCACGAAATTCATGAAGCTGTGCAAACTGGAGGAAACCCACGACAAAGATGAGCAGTTCAGCCATGGCTTGTTGCCGACAAGTATTCTGTCACCCCTGGAGACCATCCCTGTCGGAATGACAACTGGTGTGGCTGTGGTGCGGAGAATGCTTACTTGATGCCATCCGTCGCTTTGGATCGACTCCACGACTGCACTACAAGAGAGCCCGGACAGCAGAAGGGCCAACCGTCGACGTGGCCATGACCATGACCAGTCGATCGCACCATTTCTTCCATAATAGTCATCGCCAGCCTTCCCGCCTCCACCAGTCTCCTCCTCCCGAGCCCTCCCTTTCCAGCGACAGGGGGAATGACACTGCATTCTGTTGATGCAGTTGTAGTTGTACATAGAGGAGGAGCTGTTGCTAGGGTTTGCGCGTGAGGTCTAGTGCGAAAAAGGATCGAATGAGAGGAGAGAAAACAGTAAAGGAGCCCGAGGAGGAAGAGGACATGGCCAGTGGAAGGCACCGACACGGAGGCAGATGCGCAGCACGGCAGAAGATCTTGCCGACGAGATGGAGGACGGCGGCGGCTCATCGCATGCGGAGGAGCAGTTCCTTGAGATAACAGGCCTGGTCCTGTTGCGTGCGAACGGCCAGTTCCTGGGCCTGGGTGTTTGACGGCCCGATTACGGATATGAACGGCAGCTAGTTGTGCGGAGCAGCGGCCCACGAGACGTGCATGCAGCGCCTGAATGGACCCGAGAAGGATCTACGTCGTCCCTTAGAGCGATCCGACGGTTGAGAGGCTCAAAGCGCTGTGGAGGCTGGTAGGTAGCTGCGTTATACTGTTTCTCAATGTCGCCGCCGCGCTCCCGTCTCGCGCCGCCCTGGCCGCTCCGTCACGCGCGAGCACCCGAGCGAGCAGGCGGCATTCGCGAGGAGGAGGAGGAGGAAGGGTGTTGGTTTGCGGTGGTCTTGGCCGTCCGGAGGAGATGGAGGAAGGGGGTTGGTTTGTGCTGGTCTTGGCCGTCCAGTGGAGGAGGAGGGGAGGCTTCGAGACAGTCAAGGCGCGGTGGTGGCTGCGTGGATATAAAGCACAGAAGCAGAAGGAGCGACGAATGGGAGAAGGGGAGGGGGAGGGGTGGCTCTGTTGTGTTGTGTTGTGTAGCAAAGCTCGGGGAGAAGGGGAGACGTAGCAAAGCTGGTGGAGAAAAAGCAAAGCAGGAGCTGATCAGACGATCGGTGCAGCGTACTGTCCAGAAATCTTTTGCTTGCGGGAGAGGGAGAGGGAGAGGGGAGGGTGGTGACTTGGGATTCGGGCCCCTTTTCGCGGGGCAGGTAAAGGAGGAGGGAGGGAGGGTGGCAGCCGCGGTGGGCAGTGCCGGGGAGCGCCGGAGCGGTTACAGTAAAAATGGCGATACGAACGTGGTCTCTCTCTCTCTCTCACTGTGGGTTTGGTGGTCGTGGACAGTCTTTTCTTTCTTTCTCTTTTTGTTACTCCCTTTTGCAAAGCCTGTTTAGATTAGAAGGTTGTGTTAGGTGGAAACAAATATGTTCGGTGTTCGGGGCGGAGCTGTTTTGGTTCACCACAAAAAATAACGGAATATCCTCCTCCTGTACGTGAAAACGGAGGCACATCTCTCTCTCTCTCCCCGAGGGGCATGAGCTATAAACAGCCGAAAGTTGATCACCATCCTAACCCGAAACTCGTCTGGTGCACAGTTTCCATCTTCGGACTGGGGAGATAACCGTGACGCTCGAGGATGTCTCGTTGATCACCGGTCTTGCTATCGACGGAAGGCCTCTCTGTATGAGCACCGATTCTGATGGGTGGCGCGAGCAGATGATTGCTCTTATCGGTATGGCTCCTACCGAGGTTGAGGCTGATGTAGAGGGGAGCTGCTTTCACGTGGATTCAAAATAACTTTGCAACGTGCCCTCCGAATGCCACTGATGATGTGATCCAGACACATGCTCGTGTGTATATGTGGTATGTTGTGTCGAGGACTTTGTTTCCTGACTCCACTGGCAAGAATGCTCCATGGATGTGGCTGAAGGCGTTGACCGTCTTCGATAGCAAATGGAGCTGGGGTTCAGCGACTCTTGCCTACTTGTACCGACAGGTAGTTGGTCTGTTTTGTGATCAACTAATTTCTTCATTAGCAATGCAAGCTTGCTGTCAAGTTAACATTGTTTTTCTTTCATATGCAGCTGGACGATGCGTGTTGCAGGATCACAGATAGTGCAGGCGGTGGTAATCTGCTTCTACTTTCTGAATGGAGCTGGGAGCGTCTGCCTGTTGGACGCCCGAAGAGCGTCAGATTTAATCCTTGGTATGAAGATGAACATGACGAATTACGGCGCCCCACTTGGGCTTACAAGTGGGATGTGGTTTCCAAGATGACGAACGATGTCAATCTCATGTACCAAAAGTACATTGCCGAGTTGGACACGATTACGCTTGAGCAGGTAAGAAGGTCATTACTTCAGTCCTTTCTCATGCTTGCTTGAAAAATAGTCATCAATTTTGCATTGTTGCCCTATTTCATAGGTGGTATGGCAGCCATATGGCGCGGGTGAGAGCTTTGGGTACACCGTGGAGTTCCGCCTCAACCCAATGTGCTTGCGGGATAAGGATCTCTGGCTTATGCGGTGCCCACTGATATGCAACTGGGCGATTGAGTTTCATTTGCCACATCGCGTGTATCGTCAGTTTGGTCTGTTCCAGCCTCACCCGCCGGATTGGGTGGACACGGACAAAGCACTTCATAGGTAAGAGAGCATGTCTGCGTATTGACTAAGCATCGGCACTCCTTTTGATTGTGCTAATGTTTGGTTTTGTACCACGCAGGTTGGACAGGAGAAGGCTGTGGAAGATAAAGGACTGGGACAAGCATCATGCTCCGTATGTTACCCGCTTCCAGCTTTGTGTGGAGCAAGCTCGTAGCAGTGCACGCGCCCAGCTTCGTGAGCATAACCCACTTGCTTTTGATAACTACATACGATGGCTTCTTGAAACTACTCGAGTTGAGATATGCCCGCCGGCATATAATGAGGATATTCTTGAAGAACCCGTAAACTTTGAGGATCTATCAAAGGGGAAGTACAACAGAGATGTCAGGGAAGGGCAAGGAGTCCCTGCTATTCCGGTGATTAACTATGTGGTAAAGTGTTCCCTTCTTTACTTTCTCGTTGACCGTATTACACGTGTTTGAATGACTAACGTATTCATTCTTTCTCATCCGCAGCGCACCGAGATCAAGAAAGCAGCTGATGAGAGCCAGTCTATTCTGGAGAAGACACCGGTTGGAAACGGCAATGATGATGGTTCACTACGAGCATTCCTCAAGGTACATATCTCATTCGCTATGAGAGCCAGTCTATGTTGCAGAATTATTGGAGCTATAAATATTTTTATAGTAATTTATAACTCCAGTTCAAATATTTAGTGATTTAAATCGAAGCCCAAATATGTCCTGTAAAAATATGCTCCATTTTTGGGTAGAGGTTTTCACCTTGCTCCATAATAAACATATACATTTTTAAGAGCATTTTGGGTTCATTGAAAAGATTTGAATTTAAATCTGATTGAATTAATTATCTGATGGGGTTTGATCATCCCCGTTTCAAGATCAATGAATTTTAGACATGATGCTCTACGATGCAACTATTTACAAACATTATTCTATTCTAAGACTGTGACAATACTACAGTAGTATACAGTGCGTTAAGTGGATCGTATTAGCGAAATGAAATAATATGGGTCTGCCCAGAATTTGGGTATAGCAAGGACGGGCTGCTGCTTGCCTGCCTGCCTGCCGTATCGGGCAGACGCGCCAGTTGGTCCACCAGTCGAACGGGGGATACGGTACACGTACACCCCGACGAGACCAACGGGCAGAAAGCTTCCTTTACACATAGCCTGCAGGCTGTAGCCCTGCTGTGTTGGTATCGTACTAGTACAAGATATGGCTGGTCTGTTTTTCTTTTTCTGACAAAAAAAAAAGATGGAGGTCTATCCTTGACCGTGGAACTGCGAAAGGCAAGACGGACTCAATACAAACAGAGCGGAAGGGGCTGGCGGCTTGGGGAAATGACCAAGACCCACTCTCTTATTTACGACTCGTGCCATCTCTCTCGCCACCCCATGGCGACAGCCGTCTTCAAGTAGTGTCCTGATCACCCCTCGCCCGCCACACCGGAACACCGCCTCTTCACACTCCAGACCCACGCGCACATGGCTTCCCTTGGAGACGACGGGGATGAGATTCAGGAGGATGTCCAGGAAGAAGGAGAGGATCATCAAGTCCAAGTCCCCGTGGCTGAAGAGGAAGATCATGCCGCTGCTCCACAAAGGTAGGACTACTTCTTTCGCTCTACTTGTCAGATTTCTGGCGCGCCGTGTTCCTCCTTTTCTGAATAAATCAGGCGCTTCTTACACATGAGCAGGGTTGCATCCGGAGGAGATGCTGGTGACCTTCTTCGTGGGAGAGGAGGAGAGGCTGCAGCCGCCGTTGCTGCCGTTGGAGGGAATGCAGGCGCCATCGCCGTCCAAAGGTAGCACCTTTTTTTTTTTGCCTGCTCCGGTTCGTTTAGGGTTTATGTAGAGATCTTGTGCACCCTAGCTAGTCACCGGATGAGTGCCTCGTCCTCTCCCATCCTGCGTATGTGCGGCACAAAAGGAAAACAAGAAATCTGCTTGCTTCCTCCCGTGTCGCCGTCTCTTGCATTGCGCCTCCAACTGCTTTCCCCGCCCGCCTCTCACCACCGCTAGCTGAAACGTCTCCGATTCCGCGATTTTCTTAAATCCCCTGTTCACCTTGGTTCTGTGAATCGATTTGCAGTGATTTGTTGGATCTTGGTTCCTAGAAGTGTTTAGTTTCAGTCACCGACTGGAACGTCACGGGTCCGACCCGTCCCTGCGCGACGTTCTCGTGTTTGGATTTGAAACAAACGGGAACCGACTCGTTCCCCGAAAGGGAATATATTCCAACAATATCCGGAACGAACTCGTTTCTTCGATTTGGTGGAACGACGCGGAACGGCCTCTTGCGGTCTCGCCACCTCCCCCTCCCGAGGCACTCGCCCCCAACCCCTCTCCCTCACGGCCTCCCGTCGCTCCTCCACTCTCATCTCTCCCAAGTCCGGCGGATGGGCGGCAGCGACCAGGTCAACGAATCCTCAGTAGGTTGGCGGCTACCTGATCTATTGGATGGGCAGCGGCTACCAGGCGCAGATCCGCTGCAGGGCAGCAGCGACCTGATCTGCCAGGGATGACCTGGTCTACTAGGAGGCGGCGGCGACCGGGCCTGCTTTTGAGGCGGTGGCCATTCCCTCGCGGGCTGCGACGGCCACATATCCCACGCCATCAGTGTCCCGCCGCTGGCTGCAACAGTTCCAAACCACCTATCTTGCGTTGCTGTTTTTCATCTATGAGATTTTTTCTTGATTGAAATCCAATCTAATAATGTGAATAGTCCAAAAACTTTGAGCACAATTTCGTTGATTGCATGCCCGTTGATGATTATTTACCTTGTCTGTACTCTCAATTTGATGATTTTTTACCCCTGTCTGTACACTCAGTCTAATGTACAGTTCGATGTAAATGCTATGCAAATTTCAATGGTACTACTCACATTTTTATAAAAGATTTTATACATTGTTCATACTGTATACAAAGATTGAAATATACAAATATACACTCAGTCTGATATACTTTGTATGCAAATCTCAATAGTACTCCTCACATTATACAAATATCTATAAAATCTTTGTATATCTAGAAACATGCTCGTTTCAATTTGAGTATGTTTCTAGATATACAAAGATTTTATACTTGTTCATACTGTATATATGTGCATATGAGAGGCAGCTTCACTATTTTTATAAAAGAGACGAGTTGAACTGAATTCATTCCATTCTATATCTCTCAACCAAACATTGCAACGGAACCATTCCATTATATCAAATATCCCTAACTAAACACAAGAACGAAACCGACCCGTTTCAGTGGAATGGAACCATTCCATTCCATTCGACTCGGTTCCCAAATCAAACACACCATAGGTGGATCAATGTCTGAAGCACCTGCTGTGTTGGGAGTTTGGGAAGCAGTAGTAGTAGTAGCAGACTCGTGGTTTACTCCTACTAACAAGAAATATGATGAATCTTTTTGAACAGCCTGCTGTACGATGCTCTTACAGTTGAAAGATATGTAAGGGACCGGCAATGGGAACTTCTTCAGGAGTATCTGCGTCAGTTCATCCGACGCGCCGGTCATGATTACCGCTTACACCATATCCCCATGTTTCACTGTCATCGTGGTCACCTGATGAATTTGATGGCTGCCGGGCAACACTCACAGGCAATGGCATACTTCATGGATCAGCTTAATGGAGATGCCATGAGAAACTTTCCCACTCAGTTTGCTAATGGTGACCGCATCAAATCTGAGGTGGACATGATATGGGAGTCCATCACAAGGGGGTAATGTCTCAATCACCTAACATTGTTTCAACTTCGTGTAAGAAACAAAATTAAATACATACTACGTAACACTCATATCGTTTGACTTGATTTCAGGAATCCCATACAGGAACCAGAAAATGTTGCTCAGAGGATAAATGATTATATGAGATTCCATTTCCCACGTGCAATCGGGTAAACATTCTGTCCTCCATATATGTTAGTAACTTTTGCTTACTGGTTGATTGCCCCTCTTGGCATGTTGCCCTACTGTGTATAATTGTTTGGTATTTTTCCAAGTGTTCACTCACAGCAGGCCATCCAGGCCTCTGAACTATCATGCCTTTAGGTACACACACACTTTGCACGTAGGCAGCCAGCATGTTGTTTTGTTCTCAATTGAGACCATGTGCCATACTTTGGAAGTGGTGCAAATTTGGTAATTAGCAATCACACATGCAGTGATGAGTATGGTCTAATTAGTTTTCTTTGCCATACAACATCAAGATGGAGGCAATAGGGGGCGAGCTGGGGCCATGGCCCGGGCCAACATTGATAAAACAACACTGTTAGGCTACTAATATGATGTTTTGGGAACAAAAATTGGTATTTTAGCTGTTCTTGCCCTCCCCAACGATTATGGGGCAACAATTATTGGCCCCCCTCATACAACTTTTCTGGCTCTGCGACATCAACACAATTTTGGTTTAGCTCGTGGAATCCAATTTAGTGAGTTTAGTGAGTTTTAGCATCATACTGCTATACAGTAAATGACTATAAATAAGACCCATTTTCAAAATCAGTTTTACTTATGACACCTATAGTAATCCATCTTAGTTTGGGTTATGTTTCTATCATATGTGTTATGGGATAAATCTTTTTAGATAGGGCTAGTGTAGGGCTGTAGGCGTGCTGCAACTGTACTTGTCACCTAGGGCCTAAGAGCAACTCCAATAGCTCCTCTATCGCAAAAAAAATAAAATGAACCACCGTTTACGGAAAGTTAAGGCTATAAATTGACTTCTTCCTGTTATGTAGGTATCCATGGAGGCAGGGGAGGAACTTACTATGGCGTTTCGCATTCAGAATTTGCATGCGACCAAGCGGACATGCTACTTTCAGATGCCTTTTGTGTCAAATGGTATTTGACAAAGGTAGCATTCAGTCAAAGCTTGAAAAACATTTGGATGGTAATAATTGCCCGGGTATGACAGAGCATGCTACGAATGTATGGAGGGAAATTGAGTTCCAGATTAAAGCAGAGAAGAAATCGGCTTTGAAGAGGCCTTCCAGTTCCCAGGTCATCTCCAAAGGCCATTCAGAAAGTATAAAAATGCCGAGACTTCAGTCTGCCAGTACTAAAGCCTCAAAAGAGATCGCAGTTGGAGACCCAAGGCCCATGGAAACGGTATTGACCTTCTTTTCTCCTATTTTTGGGTCCTTTCTACTTAATACAATCTGCTACAGCTCTTGAGACGTGTTTTTTTGCTTTTGTTGTTTGATGATAATTTGTATTGAACCGGCCAAGTAGTTTGTACTCCCTCCGTCCGGAAATACTTGTCATCAAAATGGATAAAAGAGGATGTATCTAGATGTATTTTAGTTCTACATACATCTCTTTTTATCTATTTTAATGACAAGTATTTCGGACGGAGGGAGTACGTACTGCTCTTTTCGAATTCCCATATACATGTTGCATTAGGATGCCAACATACATACTAGTTCTAGCTACCAGCTGCACATGATGTGCTTGTTTTGTAGAGATCATGGTTCTGATATTATTAAATTTCTCAGCAGGGTAATATTGGATACGCCCTTCTAGTGAGCCTTTCTGCAGTTATCCCTCAAGACTATGCTGATAAACTGGAAATATGCATTGGCATCATTAATGAATCCATGGACGAGGAGATCCGCTGGAAGGAGGTAAATTCTCCCACGAGAAATGCTTATTGTAGCATCTAACTACAATTTGCTGATTGCTTCATGCTACACTAGACCATTAGCCAACAGATATTGAAAAGACAAGTTCATTTTCCTGACAAGTTGTAACCCTACAAAACCTATTACAGGCAATGAATGGGAGATCAATAATGCTAGACCTGCTTCTGTGGACGGATGTGACAAAGGATCAGTGTAAAGAACTGAGTAACTACTTCAATTCCATCTGTTGTTCAGTGCAGCAACCCCGTCCGCAGCAACCTAATGCACCACCACAAGAGATGGTCCCGCCTACTGGTCATATTGATTTTGACAACTTAAATCTTGAAGGCCTCTTGAACTGCTTCAGTTATGATGAAGAAGAGAAAATTTACATTGAGGCACCGCCTACCCCGTATGATCATATATGGGATTACGTGGATCAAGAAGGTGATGGTGGCCTTGATGAACCTGATGGCAACCCTGAAGACCAATAGTCTCAGCACCTTCTTTTTCACCTCAGAAACTTTAAACTCTTCTTGTTGATTGATGCAGCACTTACTATGGACTCATTTTGTTCAGGAGATTGTTATGTAAACTTATTAGGCCAGTAACACTATTTCCTCTGTCGTTAAAGTGTTGCGGCCGCTGCTGCTGTAAGCCCCTGCTCTCTTAGGCGTGGTACGGGTAACTATTTTTGGTTTCGCTTGATACAGAGTCGACCATGGTTTATATTGCCTATCCATCAATTGACTGAGCTAGCTTGCTTGCCTTCAATTTTCATGCATTCTCTTGTGATTCAGTTAGTTAGCTGTTCCCAGATTTTTTTATAGTTTTTGATGTGATTTTTTGGTTGCATCCTACCCTGCGAATGAAATAATGTTAGAAATTTGTAGTTCTCTGAAACAATTTTTTTTTTTACTTTTTTCTCATTTCTGTTAACAAGGCCTGACAGTCAGTTTTTTATTTTCAACTGCTAGTAGGAGAGGTTTACCAGCAAAACATCATATCTGAGTAATCTAAATTCACCAGTCAAGGAACACAACTGCGTCAAAAGTTTGCATTCACCAAAAATAAGTAAGGGCATCTCTAGCAGATCCCTCATCTAATATACAAAACCTCCCTTTTATCCCATTTCCTTATAATTTTTAGGGAAATGTTTCTGTACGGCATGCCGGCCGAGTGATTCGGCCGGTCAAGCGCGAGCCGTGCGATCTAGTACAATCGTGTGTCTCCTGGACGTTTTCACGCGAGATAGTTTTCAGCCTTTTCCACGCGTGAGTCGCTCTGGTCCACACGTTCTCTTGTCATCTCCTACCTCTGACTTCCTTCATTCCTCACGGGGGCATCACTACCTGCACACGCCGCCGCCGCACCCGGCTCTCTCGGGAGAGCTGGGCACAGACCCTTCCCCTTCCCTCCCCGCCAGGTAGGCCGCCCGCCCTCTGCCCTCTTTGACGCGAGCGGGCCACACATCCATAGCCTGCTGTGAAGCCTCTCCGAGGGAGACGACGACCATGGTTCGAACACAACCATTGTAGTTAGATGGTCACAGCAAATAGCTCATTTGGTTCCAGCAAAGACGGCCGTCGGTCGCAGCAAATCACCCTCCCGTCGGAGCAAAACACGTCACCAATTGCTCGGTTCCAGCACGGCGACATGCGGTTGCAGCTTTTCTTCTCCCCGGCTCCTGCACCTCCTAGTACCGTTGTAACTTTTCTACTGTATGGTTCCAGCATCGGTGGCATACGGTTGTAGCTTTCTACTGCCTGGTTCCAGCACCGGCGACATGCGGTTGCAGCTTTTCTTCTCCCCGGCTCCAACACCGGTGACTTGCGGTTGTAGCTTTTTCTCTCGCCGGTTCCAGCACCGCGACATACGGTTGTAGCTTTCTACTGCGTGGTTCCAGCATCGGTGACCTGCGGATGCAACGTTTTTTCTGTGATCTCGTCGTTAAGCTGCAACTGTCATCGCGGGTAGCTGCGACCGGCGACTGTTTTTTGTTGCTGGAACCTCCTGTTATTTTTGCTACAATCAACTTTTGTTGGATTTGATGTTTGTGGGATTTTTGTTGGAACAGAGTAAATTGTTGCTGGAACCGGCTGTTTCTCTTGCTACAATCAAATTTGTTAGATTTTGATGTTTTGTGGGATTTTTGCTGGAACCAGAGTAATTTGTTGCTGGAACCGGCTGTTTCTTTTGCTACAATCAAATTTGATGGAGTTTGATGTTCGTGGGATTTTTGCTGGAACCAGAGTAAACTATTGCTGGAACCGGCTATCTCTTTTGCTACAATCAAATTTGTTGGAGTTTGATGTTCGTGGAATTTTTGCTGGAACCAGAGTAAATTATTGCTGGAACCGGCTGTTTCTTTTGCTACATCCATTCATGACAGAGATACGACCCGGCCGGGACGGCGAACGATGCCTCGTTTTGCTACAAACCATCACCGGCGTCGACCCCGTGCTACAACCGCGTTGCTTTTTGCTTCAACCGACAACCGCAAAAGCTACTAACTAGTGAGGACTTTTGCTATGATGGGCGATGGGGGATGGCGAGCTACGTCGGGGGTATCGGGCATGAGCGCCGGCGAGCACGCCGACGAGCTGTGGCCGTCGCACACTGGAGCTGCAACCGTCCCGCACAGGAGCTATAACCTGCAGGAAATGCGTCTGTTTGCATGGGTGAAGCCTGCAACGAGGCCGGCCGGCAAGGGCTGCAGCCGGCGACTAGGACGGCCGGTGAGGACGGCGGCCAGCGGCGGCCGGCGAGGACGGCTGGCGAGGATGGCTGGCGAGAGGCGGTGACGGGAGAACACGCGTGGCCGGTGAGATGGACTGGAGCGATGAGATGCAGAAAAGATTCATTCGTACAAGTGCGTTGACGAAGACAACGACGTATCGAACGGATCAAATTGACCCAATCGAACGGCTGGGGCTAGTCCGGCCGAACTGTTCAGCCGGACTGCCGGCGCCTATCAGCGCCCTAATTTTTAAGGGATTAACGTTTGCTCACCTGGCATGTCTACTAATACCACTATAAAAGAAAGAGAGGGCGGAGAACCAGATCATCCTATCCATCGAAACCTGCAATCTGATGGTCTACATCCCTCCAGCATACTAAATACGTTTTACGTTTTAATTACCCACCAATGCCGTTACTTAATTATTTACCAATCATTGCCATTGGGTTAACATCGTTCGCCGACCACGTCGCTCCCCTCTCGCAACCAGCAGTTTCGCTCCCCTCTCGCAACCAGCAGCCGTCCGCCACGCCCTTCCCGGCCTTCGCCGCCGCCGCCCTTCTCGGCCGCCGCCTGCCGCTCGCCCACGCCCTTTCTCGGCCGCCGCCCCACGCCGCCCGCCGCTCGCCCACGCCCTTCACGCCCCGCCGCCCAGGCCCTTCTCGGCCTCGCCGGCGGGGCGGCCCTTCACGCCTCGCCGTCCCCCCTTCACGCCGGCGGGCCACGCCCCCGACGGCCGAGCGGCCGAGCGGCACCTCCGGCGCAGGGGGGCCGGGCCGCAGCAGCACGCCCACTGCCGGCGCTCCCCTGGTCAATACAAGATTCAGTGCCGGCGCAGCAGTACAAGATTCGCAGTACTCCGGTCAGCCATCTTCCTCTCTTTTTTTTCTTCGTCTATACAAGATTCAGTGCAGGCCCGACCAATTCCCCGTTATATTCAAGATGTTGAGTAGTGATTTCAGACACATTGTCTCTATATACAATGTATAAAAAGTGTAAGATCGGCCATGAATTATTGTCTTAATAATTATATCACTGACGCAGGAAAGAAATTGCGCCAATGGGCAACTATGTGTCACCGTCAGTACATTATACACCTTCACTTTGAATGATTTCATCTATTTCAGTTGTCAGCTTTCAAGCATAACTATTCCAAATTGTTCTACTATTTCAAAATAGTTCTGTTAGTAATATTCATTGACTCCTGCATCCGATCCATTAACGTTTCTTGTTACAAATTCCTATTTACAGAAGATGGACAATAATAAACCACGCGCTTCTCTGTCGGGATCGCACCCTGCTTGTGATTACCTTCATCATCGTCACTAATTTTGAAAATTTTCAATACTAACAAGTTCAACAGTACGTATAATCACTTTCTTCCTTTATTTTGTCAACGTCCAATGTTATAGAGCTCTACCTCTACATATACAAGACTGACCACACATTACCCTGTTTCCCTTTGAAAGACCATTGAGGAAGAATGGTACTGTAGCGAGGAATTCCTGAGCATATATTCTACCCTGCTTAGAAGATCTTCACAACTCTCTATGCCCTTCTATGTATGTTCAACATTTCTAAGTTTATATCCGCAGATGACTAAGAAAGGAATGAATGTACCAACATTTTGGGCGCATTATTGTTCCATTTAGATTCCAGTGGAGTTTCTTAAATATATCATAGATCTATTTTTTACACACAGGTTGCAAGATCTGAGGAATTTGATTGGAGTGCTTCACATGGTGGCCCTTCGATTTCTCCAACTTTGGCATAATTGCATTGGAATTATTTCTGATTAAGTATTAGCTCCTGGATTACTCCTATGGTAATGTCTCTTAATCCGGATTGCACACACTGATTCTACAATTCCCCTGATTTTCTTTAACTAATTCTACATTTTCAGCCTCAAGGTGGATTATGATAATTTACTGTTTTGTCTTTGTACTTGGAATATTTGCATTGAAGTTATCCCTGCGTCAAAGATTCCATACGGATCTGAAGAACTCTAAATTGTTATGGTATTCACATTGCTGCTGCTGCTGAATGTGTTGTGCTTCTCACCACTCATGTTCATTCTTGTGTTATGCCCATTAGGAAATATAAGGTGCTGAACTGGTCTTTTTGGTGCGTGGCTGGTCGTTTTGGTGTTTCTAGGGATGCCTCTACGGCAACACAGAGGTGACAGATTTCCGTGACAATTCTTCTATGAAGTGTGTGGTTCACTCCACCTATTACAAATGTTCGAAACCTAAAAGTAGGTTTGTTCTCTTCTATACATGTATGTGTGCATGATCTATAGTAAAATGTAGTCAAAGTTTGTGATAACTCAAGAAACACGAACATGTAGTACATGGATTTTTTCTGGTGTGAGAACACGTCATAAATTTAGTGCTATTTCTGTAGGAACGAAAAGACAACCATTTCTATTTTTATGTTTTTTACAGCATATAATGTTACATTTGTGGATAAACCAATGTAGGGAAATCTGATTGTCGCTTTGGCTCCTTTATACTTTTGCTTAGATTTTTAGTAGTTTAGAGAGCTAGTATTATGATGGTCGACACTACCTGTTCGACAGAATGTCAGCATGCAGTGCTTTATACCGTTTTGTTCCAAAATTATAGCATGAGGTGTCATCTTTTATAGGTCTTCGCAAACTCTCAGAAAGGAAAGATATAACTTCAGTTATCTTTGGTGTTCACCAATGTGCTATAGCGCAGCACCACTCCAAGATGACGAAGTATATTTTTCTGAACGTACCTTGTGAGGTAAAATGGGTTATCTGGCTTTGTAATGTTGTTTCTTGCCGTTTTGGGATTCTGATTTGAAATATTTTCCCCTTCCATTCCAGTTGTTCAAGTAACCTATATCATGCTCATGCGAGGCTACATGCTCACATGATGGAAGCAATTCATAGCCAGTAAAATTTGCTCTTGTTGTTTCAGAATTACACTTATGCATACTCAATATTGAGTGTTGTGATGATGGTAAGAAGTGTGATACAGAGAACTCATGTACTGGTAGGTGTATGTTAGTGAAGGTGGTGTTTAATTTGCAAAGGTGCGAAAAAAGAACAAGGAGCCTATGGCTAATGCTTGCACTCACATTTTTCTCACAGGTTTTCGCTCCATACTTGGATATGTTCTACCATTGTTTGCTTGATTAGTATTTTCTTAGTATAGAACAGAATAATGTTATTTTCTGGTCACCTACAATAAAAATTATTTCTTTTACCTGCATTACCATTTCTTGTTCTTCTCTCTTTAACACGAATATGCAAAGATAGAAGATAAACACATGATCTACTCTACTGACTGCAGATCGTCATTTCTCGATCAACAGGCCGGTACAAGATGTTAAAATCGGTTCCTATTTGTCTACCATTATTCTTCTATATCAAAAGTGTCAATTCCATCGATTTCTTGCTTGTATGTATACTGACTGCAGATTTGCTGAAATTTCAGATTGCAAAACCCAAGATCCAATCCATGCTTTGTCTTAGACTACTACTGGCCGTGTCCTTCCAAATAGATAAATGCATGATGGGACTGAGGTAGCTCCTGCAGATGCTTACTTGTTGTCAACATTAGATGATGATTTGTTTGGTAACTATTTTGAAAAAAAAAATCAGTCTAACATGTACACTATATTCACATGTTAGTTTTGTTTTTGAATTGGCTCATGGGTGTATTTCATATGTGTGTTGGCCGCATAAAGTTGCAAGTTTCTTTTTCTTACATAAGAGGAATATTGAGCCCTCTCACCGAAGCCTTTGCAACATTGTCTTGTCTGGGACGAAGCAAATATTCAAGCTACGCCGGTTATTGTGTTCTTTTAGTTGGGTTCATGTGGCTTTAAAAGATTTTCTCTTTAAAGGTATGTAATTTTTGGATCTATAGTTATTTTTTCTATTGGATCTGTAAAAAGAATAGTTAAGGTTTGTGTCTGGGACGAAGCAAATTACAAAGAATGTAAACTGATAAACTTAAATTGATAAATTGTAAAGCTCTAGGCAAGATTTCACTTAAAATATTCAAGCTACGCCCTTGAGGCTCCGTATATCATCCGCCGCATTGCGCCAATCATCTCCCCTCTATTCCTCTTACACTAAGGGTAGTTTAATTTGTCGCAATCATCTCTTTGCAAGATAAATGATTTAGCTTCCTCTCTATCTTTATGTTTCACTCCAAACCAAAGCTGTGAAAAGACTCCACCAAATGCACTGTAATTTTCACTTTGAACAAATCAAAAGAACTCGGTGCATACAAATTCAGGAGATCCCCCAAGGCCCAAGTTCAGAAGCTGAGAGCTAGAAAAATTCAATGTAGCTATAACGTGTTGAGAGATTGACCCATGAATGTTATGAAACAAACATGTAGGGTGAAGCGGATCCCTCTGCGAGCGAGTGGACACCATCACGTGGGTAGAGCCGCGGCCGTCGCATTGGGGCAGCGGCGCTCTTATCTCGCATCAGCTTCGGCGATCGGTTCGCCCAACACCTCTGGGGCATCTTTCTGCGGCGTTAGAAGATGGGCTACACACCTCCATGATGCATTGGCGCTCCCTCCGACTGCTTCTTCTCCCTTCGGCGGCGGTGGCGGCGGCAGCTTCTACATTGTTGAAACGAACGGGCAAATAATTTACCTATAATTATTGAGAGGGGTTACCTTCAAAATATGGTTAAGTGGGTGGTTAGCATTCCCGCATGTGATCTTCCATCGTCCCTTGCCAACCCAATGCTCTGCGTAGCAAGTTTCCATATTTCATTGATCATGGATTTTCACTGGATACGTCACCTAAGAAAAAATGTGTAGGTATATGGTTGACGATTATAATGTTTCCTTCCACTTGAATGAGGTAGGTATGTTGTTTCACAAGCAATTTGAAATTTAGAGTTTTCGATATGTTTGACTAAGTATAATCGGGACGTGTATTGCACGTGCAAGCTTACTAGTCCCTAGATACAGTAGCGCATAGGCTAGCCAGTAAAGTTTTAAAGGGAAGCTCTCTGGGGTCTGGCTTGATAAACCCCCTGATTTTGTAGTTTCTTCCCTTGTAACTGATATGATTACTACTTAATAAATGTCGCCGAAGTTCAAAAAAAATAAAAATTGAATGCTATTTTTTTTGCACACAAACTCATCTCAAGCACAAAATAGAACAGCGTACACGTTTTACTAGTACATTACTACTACATCGACATAAACTAGCTTAAACATCACTACCTATAGATAAAATCCATTAGTCGTCGGATGAGATGTTGACGCCCTGCGCCGGAGGGACTGGTCTCTTCGCATGCCGCATCCATGACATCAAGGTGAACCTGCCGACGATTTCGCCTTCAAGGTCCTCGCACAACTCCGCAAACTCAATCGACGCCACAACAAATGCACTGACGATGCTTGCGCTCGATCACACGTGCACTATGCAACAACACGAAGATCGCGTGGTGACTATGCAACAACACGAAGATCGCGTGGTTCTTCGTGACGATCTCCGAGTTTGCCACGACATCGGTGTCCGCGCGCTTGGCCTCGAGCTGCACCTCGGCCAACAGGTGCTCCTCCAAGTCCGAGCACGGCGCCACTGCTCCTCCTCTGCCACCTTGGTACGCGCTCTCCTTGGCGGCACACGCCGCGCGAGCGTGAGCATCTTGTTGGTAATGATTCTCTCGTGAACCATGGCACCGTGAAGCTCCAGGAAGACGACAGGGAGGACGACAGGGAGGTGGCACGAAGCTTGGGGAGGAGCGGGAGCTCAGAAGGCCACACGAGAGCTCAAGGAGGCGCTAACAACGACCCGAATCAAGGTCAGTGTAGAGCCGAATCGGCGGGGGCGGTGGACATGGTTGGGGAGATGTGGGCGAGTTTTTTTTCTTTTGAGGGAGGGAGATGTGGGCGAGTTTGGGGTGCGACACCGGTGGACTTTCTATCCCTTAAACTTTGCCCCGCTTTCTACTTTTACTCCAACAGAGGCAAGCCACCGCCCAGTTGTGCCATTAGAGCAAGTATAATAGAGCTGAGTCAGCGGGCTATAAGGAATAAACTAGTATATTTCTGCTTAGTTGGAGGAAAGAGAAGAGGAGAGAGAAGGTAAGCGGGCTCTTCGTGAAGAGCCAGCTCTAGCACGTGCTCCTAGGCACTTTGTGAGAATGAAAGGTGGGCCACATAATAAAAAAGTAGTACACTCTTTTGATGTACTATTATACATGTTGCCTATAAGATGGGCTGTAGATGACATGGCACTGGCTTATAGCCAGCAGCTGGCTATACTATTAACCATGCTCTTACTGCGCGAGGCGAGCAGCTGCTCAGTTTCCTAAGACTTGCCTCTGTTGGAGTAAAAGTAGGGAAGTGGGGCAAAGTTTAAGGGATAGAAAGTCGAATTTGAGGAAAATGCAGTATAGGGATCTGCTAGATGGAGTCTAATCCCTCAAAATGGAAATTTTGCCCTTAAATATAACTTTTGAGGGATGTTCCAGAGATGCCCTAAAATGATCATATTTTTTTCAGAAAGTTTTCATGATCCACCAACTTGACATGCAAGGTCAGAAATTTTAAGAAATTGTACTCACACTTAACAAAACAAGATCCAGGTCTCGATTTTTTCAGTTCTCACACACTTCAGACTGCAGCTTACACACACATAGATCTGGTTCACTTGCCCTAATGATAGTAGGAGGTAGGAACTAGAAGAAATAACATAACAAGAAGATACACAAGACTCGCAAGCCCCTAACAAGTAGCTTAACGTCAAGTAACACCAGTAGGTAGCTAATTGACCGTCTTCGCAAAGGCAAAAGCAGCAGCTGGTACAGTCGATGCTACCATTCAGTTAGACACTCATGTTGCTTGCTGATCTTCAGTTCCGGTTTCAATCTGCGAAGTCTGCGATCCAACAAGTATTAGTAGTGTCCGGTACATAAGCATTGCCCGCTCTTCTTAAATGCACGTAAATATAACGATTTTAGAGGGTCTCAAAATTTATCAAAAGATGCATACAACTAGTATTATCACCTATGTTTTGCTAGGATGTGTTCTCCATTTAATGTCTTTTCATACAGAATGCAGTTAAACTTCTACTCCCTCCGTAAAGAAATATAGAGGGAGTAGTTTCCAAGTATTTAAGATACAAGGGTTAGTGTGTTTTTTCTAATGGTGGCATGGCTTAAGTAGGAGTCAAATTTAGAGCAAATCCAAACGGTTGAATAAGCTTGAAAGCAAAATCATGCTGCCGATGAATTGGCCTAAATTGTCTATCAAGACCAATGTAGATACTTCTCAATACTTACAAGGGATCATTTTCACTACAAAAATACCAAAGTATTTAATCAAATTTGGCACTCCAAGCATTTCATGAAGAAACATACAAAATTCTTGTAGCATGAAATAATTTGCCACCTGACCATCTCGGGGTTGTTGTTTATCATGTAAAGAATCTAAGTTGGCATGTAGAGAATCTAAGTTGTCATTTTGCTGACAGAAATGAGCACCAAAATCCAGTATCTTACCAGAGTTGTCCGTCGCCTTTTTGGATCAAAATCTTGCCTAATAGTTGCCAGTTCCATCCTTGGATTCTTCCTTGAACTGGAAAAGTATTCTTCACTCAAAGGTTTATATGCACCTGCCCAATAAATTAATATAATGTCCTTAAGGATTCCTGAATTAAGTATTATCATGACATAATATCCATGTGAAGTTCAATTGGTGTCCTCCAACGTCAGAAAATGAAAAATTGCAGAGATCAGTTGTGCAATTGTAGGTTTACACACGTCTTAAAAAAATTTAAATTTATCACTGATGAAATTGCAGAGTATTCAGTAGGACCTATGACAGTACCAGATATGGTCTGTGAGAGTAGAGCCCCTTCACAGAGTTCCGCGGTTCCAAATGGTAGCAGGCAGTAAGGTACTGAATGGTCAAATAATTTACCTGCATTTGTCACTGATGACATCCCAGAGTCTTCAGCAGGATTTGTCAAGGTACCAAGCATGGTTTGCGAGAATAGAGCATCTGCAACAAGTTCAGAACTTAGCAAGTGCAGCATGTAGGCACACACCAAGGAGTGGAAAGAACAGGATCATGCCTCATAAAGACTGTAGTTACAAATTATCATGCAAATAAAACATGAATGCAGAACTCCAAAGAGAAATTTTCGGCAACACAGAGCAGGAACACAATGTAGCAAGACATGATATCCTAGGCAAATAGGCCACCTATCCATACATTTGGGTAAGTAGAACTACGGGCTTTTAGTTAAAACCAACTTCCAGTACTACAATGCAACTTCAACTTTGGTCATAATCTTCTATTGATATATTTATCAATAGGTATAGATAATAGAGTTATAGAACAAGTATGAGAATTCACTGACAGCCCTCGTATTCTTGAGGCCAACCTCCACAACTGCACGCTAATTGATACTCTTAGGGAGAATATGTGCACAAGAAAATTCCAGGAAGCAGAACACCTGTAAACTTGAATTTAGAAATGGCTGTTTTAGTCGATCAAATATTACTAGCAGTGTTACTAGACATTTTAGTAAGCAACTGGTTTTAAGGCACCTATCACGGGCAGTGCATCACTGAGTCTCAACAAGCCATATAAGGACAGCTGCCACCAAGCAGTTACCAATAAAGGTTTATCTGATTATTAATAAGTTAACATTACTGACAAGGTCTTGGAATGAACTGACGTTGGCATGCCTTATCTGCCATTTTGACTCAGATAAAACTATCAATGGTGATGTTCCATTTCATTTCAGCACGTCGGCAAGTGCATACTGAATTGTAACAGGGACTCTAGCTACCGGGCACTTTTGAGGGAGCTAAACCAAGTCATCATGTTTGATACAGGTATAACAGCTCTATTGGCTCAAAAGATTATTTGTGCCTGCCCAAGAATAGTAAGCCGGACACTAGTTTCAGTTCATCAGGGCATAACATTCCTTTACAAAAATTTATGTAAACTGTTATCTAACACCATAGATTCAAGGACCAAAGGTGAAGGACTATTTTTCCGCTTGTCAATTAAAGAACAGGAGTCTGCATTTGAATTCTTTCCATTGATGTCTGAATATATCAAGAAATTAGGACGACCAATGTGCACTATAAAAAGGAACATGTGGACATGACCAAGAAGGTGCACGCATGTTTCCAGTACACATAGTACTTTTTTCCCAAGCAATACAGTACACAAGCTTATGCATGTCCCTGCTGCAGGCTATTCTGAAATTACCATGGACTCAAGGAAAAGAGAAGAGTCAAACAAATGCAAGACTCATGAAAGCACATCAAACGAAAATTACCAGCATGACCAGTTATAATCTGTATTAATGAAATCAAAGAATGGGAAATCAAAATCCGTTAATCGTGATATAAATAACTTGTCAGCCAATATTTGGTGTTTTTTAACGACCAATTCTAGACAAAGATTTCAGAATATGCAACTAAGTTACCTGGCTTTTTGACTGATGCAATCGCTGAATTTTCAGCAAGACTAGTCAAGCTACCAGGCACTGTACGGGGGACTGTGCCATCAGGATCACCTGCAAAGAAGTTTGGTGGTTATTAATGGCAGCGGGAAGAAGTGCAAAGAACAACATCAATCCTGACAATACTGAATTATCATTACACATCAGATACAAAATGCGAAATGGCAAACAAAAGAATGACGAAATGGAAAACCAAGGAAACATATGTCCACCATAGATCTTCTATAGATAATAGATAACTTTTGCAAATAGCTCAAACGATGTGCACATGAATCGAATAATAAAAGTGGAAGAGAATTTATCATGGTGATGCACTGCTTATGCACAGGTCACAGCACTGGGACATGCTAAGCAAAGTAGAGCACTTCAAAAGCAAGTTGGTGCAGTAAGAACAATGTGCATAGGATCCAACCATAATGATGCTGACGAATTTAAACAATGGCTGTGTATCACTTCAAAAGCAAGTCGGTGCAGTAAGAACAATTTGCACAAGAGTGCCCTAAGTATTAATCTAGTGCAGCACTTCAAAAGTAAAATCAACAAAGTCGGTGTGATAAGAGCAATATACTGACTGTAGAAAAAACATACGTGGTACCAAATTAAGGCCAGTAATATTAGCTAATTCTATTTTGAAGATAATTACCTTATAGTGTTGTGAAAATGAAATGTGATAAGTGAGGCAAATGGAGTGTCCCAAAAGGGACACCAGTATTTATATGGGAAAAAAGGGAGATAATGACAATTGACTAAACAAGGGGTCATTAAAGAAATACATGTCTGGTGGGTGAAAGAGTTACCATCCTTGCAGAAAAGTTGAGGAAGATCATCTTGACTCGCGTCTGGCCAAGCTTTCAAACATTCCTCTGAAGATCACGTAAGTTCCATCAGTTGCTATCGCATAACCAAGCTAGAGATCAACGGTAAGTTGAGCACAATGGTTCATGCATAAATGAACAGGTATACAAGCAAATGAAAACATGCAGAGCAGAGTCTAGTTTAACCTGTAAAATATACCATCCATTCTTTTGCCTTGCGGAATAATGCTGCCATTGGAAAAAAGATAAGATTATTGACAACAAATGAACAAATGCACATTTACAGTATTACATGGACAATAAAGTAAACATCATAAGGGCATATAAAGAAATTACAGGGCACACAGATTAAATGTCAAGCGCATATAGCCACTTGACTTGTACATTTTGTGGCCTTTAACAGGGAGCAATTTCATGGATTTCATATGGATTAATTGCATGGACCAATGGTACTGGTTTGGATGTTCAGTAAACTTACTACGATTAGTAACCACTTTGAAGGTAGCAAGATTAGTCCGTGAGACTGGAGTAACCGGACCACCTGCCATGAGTTCAGCAGTTAGAAACGGTAGCATCTAGGCAGCCAAACCAGTTATGCTGCCGGAGAATGTAGCATCAGGATGTATTACAGGTCCATAGCAGGCCATGAAATCAATGTGGTAAGAGCAAATAGCCTATTGCAAGTTTGCAGCAGAGAGTACTCGGGGCACTGTAGTAACAAAGTTAATGAGAGATGCAAGCAAGCATTGTCGTTGCATTATCGCATTCTAATTGTGTGGATATGTAAGCTACAGAGGCATGGTTGTGCAGATGTGACCAGCAATGCAGCAAGGATTCAAAAAGTTATTACTGCCAGAAAATACTCCAAATAGAAAGTGGAGACAATGACAATAAACTGAAGTGTTTTGGTGGGCTTTCTTCAAGTGAGACTATAACTTAGCTAAATGTTTGGTGGACGGAGAGGGTGTGAAGTTACCTTTGTTAGAGGCTGATTGAGTCAGTTCCGCTTCACTCATCTTGCCGGCTTCCAAACTTATCTCTGAATTAGATCACATAAGTTCATCAGTTGTTGTGTTATGGAGTTACAGACTGATAAATGAGAAGTTTTACGTACCAACAAGATCCACAAGCCATTCCTTCGCCTTAATTAGTGACTCTGCCGGTCAGGAAGAGAAAAGCAACAAACTAATTACCAAGGAGTTCACATGTATACAACTTTCGGGACATAATTACTAAACAACCATAACATAATTTGTATGACGGTATCGTACCACGAGTTAACCCCTGGGAGTGATCGTCTGAAGTCAAAGAAGGCAGCCTGCACAAAGAAAGGAACATGCAGCAACGTATCCCATTAGTCTGTCAGAGTACCATCAAGAGCCAGCAAGAAGAGAGAATTGAAGAGCATGTCAGTTTCGTGACAAGATAGTCTGTGCTGTGTGTACATACATGTTCTTCTTCTTCTCAAGATAAAGCCTGCCAAGCACAGACGCCGGGATCCGGCCGCCTCGTTTCTTCACGTGGCGCCTCGGACGGAAACTAGCAAAGATTAATTGCAGCATATATATATGAGAATGAGAGGTGATCAAACAGAGCCAGTTTTTAGAGTCACATGATTGCATCAAATCGGTAATGGATTACCAAGCGTAGCCGAAGCCAATGGGAAGCACGTTCTGGGGTTCCATTGAGCCGCGGGCGGGTCGCATATGGTCTTTCAACTCTGGAGTCTTACAAACCAAGTCGACGATAGTCAGTTTAGCCTTGTGCCTCACGCGCCCTATGTCCAGGACAGCCCTACGCAACGCAACGCAACGAAATCAAGATCCCATTTGACGGACCAATGCTCATTTTATCTATCGAATCGATTGCAGGCTTGCAGCGATAGCAGTGTTGGATTTTACCTGTATCTCTTGGAGCAGAGGAGGGAGGAGAAGATGGCGCGGAGCCTGGTGAGGGCGTGGCTCTTGGTGGGGTGGCGGATGATGCACTGGTCGAGGGCGGTGGTGACGGAGCGGGCCTCCGGGGCTCCGGCGAGCACGTCGTCGATGGCCTTGTGCACGCGGAGGTAGTGGAAGAGGGCGCGGCCGTGGACGCCGAGCGGGCGGTCGGACGGCAGGAAGCGGGAGAGGTAGTCGATGGCCTTGTCCCAGGAGCCCGCGTCCACCAGCTCGGCCAGGTGCTTCAGGCACAGGAACACGTCCGTCTGGGTCACCAACCTGCGCGCGCGCGTGCGTTGCCCGAATCAAGAGATGCATTCGCAGAGGCAGGTTTGAAGGGGGGAGGGGGAGACACGACTGCGTGCTTACACATCCACGGTGCGGTTGAAGTTGTGGTGCCCGAGGAAGGAGATGAGCCGCCGCTGCCGGAAGCGCGACACGCAGGGGAACTCCGGCGAGCGCTTGCGCTTGCCGGCGACGGAGAAGCCGAACTCGCTGCGGGTGGGGGGCCGCATCGCTCCGGCGCCGTTGCTGGCTGGCTGGCTGATGCGCTGCGCCAAGGGGAGGGAGGAGACTGGACTGCGCCGGGGGATTGGGGATTGAAGCAGAATTTTGAGGACGAAGGGAGAAATACTAATATATATACGGGCGATTATATCCGTGGGACCCAGAACTATCGCGCGCGCCTGCGTCGCGTCGCGCTGTGGCGCGCTGCGTCGCAACGGGTTGCGCCGCGCTGCGTCGGGGTGCGCTGCGTCGGGTCGGGGTGCGGCGCGGCGCGGTGCGGTGGAGTCATCCGATGAATGTTTTTTTTTAAGTTGGACCGTTGTCTTGTTTTCAGCCCGGTTTAACGTGACGAATTTAGAAAGCACTTAAAACTGAGCAAACCAGCGCAATGCTCGGGCTATAATGCATGCATACAGATGAATCAAATAAATGATAACTATCATTTTCAATCTCGAAGTTTATTTCTCTGTTGGGAGGGTCCGGACATCAACGGGCACCAGCAGGCTCTCTAAAATTCAACCGTCTATACAGTCCGGCTCACCCAAATCCATCCCATATATGAACGAAAAGGAGAATATATTAATATCGCGAAGATACCAATTACACACAGTCTCTGCACCAACAAGTCACAAAGACATCCAAGATGCACACAGCCTGAAAAGAAAAAAAGAAATGAAAAAAGACCTCGCCACAGTGATCAACTCCTCTCAGCAGCAGTACACGAACCACCATCAAAGACAACACCCGGGAAACATGAAAGGTCTCCAAAAGCGATGCCTTCAAGAAGGAAACAGTGCACAAGCGCCGTTGTCGTCCGATCCAAAATCATAGGTTTTCACCCTGGAGAAAGACCGAGCTCTCAAAACAATACCTTCAACAAGGCAATTGCCAGGCACAAACAATGAATGCCAGACCTTAGGTTTCACCTTGAAAATCATGACTCGGCACCCGAGGAGCACCACCAAAAATGAAATCCTCCAGTGTTGTCGCCCCCACTTGACACTACTGCTACTGAAAGTTATCAAACACATGGCTAACTCCATCGCCTTCAAGGCCCCCTCCGCTTTACTGATCCTCCGATCTAAGCCATCAAGACTTTCTCCGCCGTTGTCTGTGCCATGGAAATCGAGATGCCGACATATCCCATGGTGTAAACAAATAACAGAGCTTCACGCCACGCCCTCCTGGAGCCACATAGGCTGATATGGACGCAGACGACCGGATACTATCTGATCCAGATATCCTTGGGCAAGATCTCCGACAGTAGTTCCGGAACACGTCAACGGCCAGATCGAGGAGGACCGATCAAGCAGAACACTGCCGTGATGTGATAAGAGCACAAGGCCGCCACCACACCGCTGGTCCACCAAGCCGACGCCATCGACGTCACGGCAGAGGACATCGGCCTGCGCTGTCCACAACCCGCAGCTCCTGGCGCCAGATCTGACGGAAACGTCAAAAAGGTAGAGGAGGTAGGATGGGCAGTTGGTCAGATCTAGTATGGATCGTACATGGACGATAGTTGGAGTCGGCGGCTCTCCTAGGCTTCCCTCATCTGGGATCCCTGGGGAAGAGGATCAAGTTGGCCCTGGGCCCCTGGGGGGGGAGATGTAAGAAAAATTACCAATTTGACGCAGTGGCCGGCCCGCCATCACGCCATGCCGACCTGCCATCTGCCGCGCCGGCTCGCCCCGCACTTCAGCGTCGCGCTCGACTGGCAGCGGTACAGCGCGCATACGAGGAGGCAGGCCACCAGCCCAACCTGCCGGAACCAAGCAGCCGCCCAAAACATCACCGTCTCCGCCGTCACCAAGGGAGACTCCGCCGTGCCCGAAGACACCCCCATGACGCGAGCAAGGTCCCCGCTGTCGCCTTCGGCTGCAGCGGCTTCGCCCTGCAGCTTCCTTCGGCAACGGCGGAGAGGAGTGATGTTTTTGGTGGCGGCGGCGCTAGGATTCATGATCCGCCTGTGTCGCCTGCACGGGAGCGACGCCGGGGACGTGGGCCTCCAAATTATGGTTGTCCGGACTATCCGCCATGTTATCTCCAACACGTGGTCCCAACACAAAACCCCACCTCCACGACACACCCTACCATTTTTTTGCCAAACCTTCCCTGCCCGCTCGGCCTCCCACCGTAGCGGGACATTTATTGTTGGAGTTGTGTCCACTAAAATCAGATGACGCCCACCTCACCTTTGCCATTGAGCCTCTCCCCTTCACACTACTTTCCCATAGACCGCCAAGGAGGACTGCCCCGCCAACCGCCCCACTCACCATCCTGACCCGTCCTCTCTGGGTGTTCATGCCAATCCGCCACCGCCATCAAAGGAGGAGGAGATGTGTGCCTACTGTGACGCCGCCCCTCCCCGCCCGAGCCAAGAAGACAGATCTGGTGTCTCTGGGAGATTCACAATAAAAGAAACATATAAGGATCAAATCCTGATGCGAATCAAAATAACCAACATGATATTATCTATTGGTTATGAAGCATTGAATTTTTAACAACTTTGCCAGAAGACCAACAATTCATCTTACATCTAAAGAAAAATGTGGGTAATAGTACCCCCATTTACAAACATATTTCTCTATCCCCTTTTTCGATAGAACATTCAGTACCTGAAGATCGCATTTCGATGTCACTGGAAATGTAAAAAACAAACATCCATAGTGACAGTTGATTTCCGATGTATGTATGACAAGGAAACAATAGAAAACACAAACGTAGATTGCTAAAAAGTGAAGCAACATATGTGATTCATGCATATACAAAGCAACTATTTCATGCATGTGATTTTTCGTGCAATATCACTATCAAGCATGACCGAATGGGTAAAGTTAAAAATGAATCTTCCGATGAAAGCTAAGCCCCCTCTACTATGTTGCTTCTGGTATCAGCTCCAATGACTAAGCCAAAATACCTAAATAGGTTAAGCACTCAATTTGTTATGCCCAGGATTTCGTCAAGTGATATGAATATTTACAGAACTCCTAATCTATGTACCCACGTTGGCTAAAGTGGTTGGGTTCATGAGTATATGTGCTATTGTAAAATCGATCAAGAAGCTAATAATATAAAAGGCTAACAACTAACTAAACTGAGAAAACTGAAAGAAAACACATTTGACTCGGACTGAGAGGTAACATATTTTCATTTTGAAACAAGATTGCACGACATTTATTGGTGCAAACAAATGATCACGGCTTGCAGATTAAAGACAAATTGAGCATCTCTAACTAATCTAAAAAATGTTATTAAATAAACTACAGATTATAGGCCACCACCGTTGTCATTCTATGCCTCTCTCCATTTCCTCTCATACAGCCAGCCACCTTCGACCATGATGACCCACAAGTATAGGGGATCTATCGTAGTCCTTTCGATAAGTAAGAGTGTCGAACCCAACGAGGAGCAGAAGGAAATGATAAGCGCTTTTCAGCAAGGTATTCTCTGCAAGCACTGAAATTATCGGTAACAGATAGTTTTGTGATAAAGTAATTTGTAACGGGTAACAAGTAACAAGTGTAAATAAAGTGCACCAAGATCGCCCAATCCTTTTTGTAGCAAAGGACAAGTCTGGACAAACTCTTATATAGAGAAAAGCGCTCCCGAGGACACATGGGAATTATCGTCAAGCTAGTTTTCATCACGGTCATATGATTCACGTTCGGTACTTTGATAATTTGATATGTGGGTGGACCGGTGCTTGGGTTCTGTCCTTACTTGGACAATCATCCCACTTATGATTTACTCCTATTGCAAGCATCCGCAACTACAAAAGAAGTATTAAGGTAAACCTAACCATAGCATGAAACATATGGATCCAAATCAACCCCTTACGAAGCAACTCATAAACTAGGGTTTAAGCTTCTGTCACTCTAGCAACCCATCATCTACTTATTACTTCCCAATGCCTTCATCTAGGCCCAAACAATGGTGAAGTGTCATGTAGTCGACGTTTACATAACACCACTAGAGGAGAGACAACATACATCTCATCAAAATATCGAACTAATACCAAATTCACATGACTACTTATAGCAAGACTTCTCCCATGTCCTCAGGAACAAACGTAACTACTCACAAAGCATATACATGTTCATAATCAGAGGGGTATTAATATGCATATAGGATCTGAACATATGATCTTCCACCAAATAAACCAACTAGCATCAACTACAAGGAGTAATCAACACTACTAGCAACCCACAGGTACCAATATGAGCCTTTGGGACAAAGATTGGATACAAGAGATGAGCTAGGGTTTGAGAGGAGATGGTGCTGGTGAAGATGTTGATGGAGATTGGCCCCCTCCCGATGAGAGGATCGTTGGTGATGACGATGGTGATGATTTCCCCCTCCTGGAGGGAAGTTTCCCCGGCAGATCAGCTTTGCCGGAGCCCTAGATTGGTTCCGCCTCGTGGCGGCGGAGTTTCGTCCCGCAAGCTTGCTTATGATTTTTTCCAGGGTAAAAGACTTCATATAGCAGAAGATGGGCACCGGAGGCCTGCCAGGGGGCCCACGAGGCAGGGAGGCGCGCCCAGGGGGTAGGGCGCGCCCCCACCATCGTGGCCAGGGTGTGGGCCCCCTCTGGTATTTTCTTTGCTCAGTATTTTTTATAAATCCCAAAAATGACTTCCGTGAAGTTTCTGGACTTTTGGAGTTGCGCAGAATAGGTCTCTAATATTTGCTCCTTTTCCAGCCCAGAATTCCAGCTGTCGGCATTCTCCTTCTTCATGTAAACCTTGTAAAATAAGAGAGAATAGGCATGAGTATTGTGACATAATGTGTAATAACAGCCCATAATGCAATAAATATCAATATAAAAGCATGGTGCAAAATGGACGTATCAACTCCCCCAAGCTTAGACCTTGCTTGTCCTCAAGCGGAAGCCGATAACGATAAATATGTCCACATGTTTAGAGATAGAGGTGTCGATAAAATAAAATACAGACATGAGGGCATCATGATCATTCTTATAACAGCTACATTCATGGATATTGTCATATGATTTCTTATGCTCAAGTAATAATCTATTCACAATGTAAAGTATGAATCATAAACTTCATTGAGAACCAACAAACTATAATCTCAGTCATTGAAGCAATTGCAATTTATCATAACATCGGAAAGAGTCAATATAAGAGCTTTTCAGCAAGTCCACATACTCAACTATCATTTAGTCTTTCACAATTGCTAACACTCACGCAATACTTATGGGTATGGAGTTTTAATCGGACACTGAGAAAGATAGGGGCTTATAGCTTCGCCTCCCAACCTTTTACCTCAAGGGTAATGTCAACAATAATAATTCATGCTAACTTACATCCAATTGGATATATATATCAGGATCTTTCCAACACAATGTGCTTGCCAAAGGATAAAATGTAAAAAGGAAAGGTGAAGATCACCATGACTCTTGCATAAGGTAAAAGTAAAAGATAGGCCCTTCGCAGAGGGAAGCAGAGGTTGTCATGCGCTTTTGATTGGATGCACGAAATCTTAATGCAGAAGAACGTCACTTTATATTGCCACTTGTGATATGGACCTTTATTATGCAGTCCGTCGCTTTTATTTCTTCCACATCACAAGATCGTATAAAGCTTATTTTCTCCACACTAATAAATCATTCATAGTTAGAGAGCAATTTTTATTGCTTGCACCGATGACAACTTACTTGAAGGATCTTACTCAATCCATAGGTAGATATGGCGGACACTCATGGCAAAACTGGGTTTAAGGATATTTGGAAGCACAAGTAGTATCTCTACTTGGTGCAAAGAATTTGGCTAGCATGAGGGGAAAGGCAAGCTCAACATGTTGGATGATCCATGACAATATACTTTATTTCAGATGCAAGAAAACATAAACCATTACGTTGTCTTCCTTGTCCAATATCAACTCTTTAGCATGTCATATTTTAATGAGTGCTTACAATCATAAAAGATGTCCAAGATAGTATATTTATATGTGAAACCTCTCTTTCTTTATTACTTCCTATTAATTGCAATGATGACCCAAACTATGTTTGTCAACTCTCAACAACTTTTAATCATCATACTCTTTATATGTGAAGTCATTACTCTCCATAAGATCAACATGATCTCTTTATTTCTTTTTATTCTTTCTTTTTCTTTTATTCCCTCAAGATCATAGCAAGATGATCAAGCCCTTGACTCAACACTAATCTTTATTATATAGCTCACGGACTCGATTACATAGAGGGATCATAAGGCAAAACTCAAAACTAAATCATACTAAAACTTTATTCTACTAGATCAAGATATTACTAAAAGGATCGAACTAAGAAAAACGGTAAAGATAGGAGTGTGATGGTGATACGATACCGGGGCACCTCCCCCAAGCTTGGCGGTTGCCAAGGGGAGTGCCCATACCCATGTGATTATGTCTCTTTTGCTGGTGAAGGAATTGTTGATGATGTAGGCTTGACGTCCCTCTTCCAAGGCATAGGCTCTCCATCATAGAAGGATGATCGAGTCTCCAGGATCCTTAAATCTGCAGCCAAACTCATCCTCTTGAATCTATATTCATACTCACAGTTTTGGTTTTGCAGGTCATAGATCTGGGCTTGGAGGTGCTCGATTTTCTCGTGAAGCTTGAAGATGGCCTCCCCGATGTCCTTGGTGTCCAGCTTGTGGTTGTTGGTGAACTCCGTGATCATTATGTGATTGGAGTCAAGTCCGCGCTCCACCATCTCCTGACACTTGAAAACTTGTTGCTCCATTGCCTCGAGCCTTGTCTCCACGCTTCCGGTCCTCCTTGGTCCCTCAACATCGCGGATGTGCAGCACCCCCTCATGCATCTCAATGGTTTGAGGGTGTTGCAGCACCTCCGCAAGGTAGGGGTTGATGACCTTCTTGAAGAACTTGTCCTTGGGGGCACTTGGAGTCATCATGATGATCTAGATCTGTCAGAAAAATAGCTCGAAACGAAAACAGAGGATATTTGCGTGGTACGGTAGTCAAAACCTTTGGGATATTACATAATGAATTTTTACCAGCCAAAAGAAGTATCGTGCAAGAAAACGGAGTCCGGAGAGCGCACGGGGTGCCCACGAGGCAGGGGGCGCGCCCAGGGGGGTAGGGCGCGCCTCCCACCCTCGTGGAAGCCTCGTGTCCTTCCTGGACTGGTTCTTATTTTCCTATTATCTTAAATATTCCAAAACGGAGAAAAATTGCCATTAGAATTGTTTTGGAGTCGGTTTACTTACCGTACCACATACCTATTCCTTTTCGGAGTCTGAAACGTTCTGGAGAGTGTCTCTTATGTATTCCTCCGGGGTTAGGGTTTCAATAATATTAGTTTCAACATTTATGGGATTACCTGAGATATAATGTTTGATTCTTTGACCGTTCACCACCTTCGGATTTGTGCCTTCAAAGTTTTTGATTTTTATGGCACCGGAACGATAGACCTCCTCGATAACGTAAGGGCCTTCCCATTTAGAGAGAAGTTTTCCTGCAAAAAATCTTAAACGAGAGTTGTATAGCAAAACATAACACCCACATTAAACTCACGCTTTTGTATCCTTTTGTCATGCCATCTTTTAACTTTTTCTTTAAACAATTTGGCATTCTCATAGGCTTGGGTTCTCCATAAATCAAGTGAGCTAATGTCAAATAACCTCTTCTCATCGGCAAGTTTGAAATCATATTTGAGCTCTTTAATAGCCCAATATGCCTTATGTTCAAGATCGAGAGGTAAGTGACATGCTTTTCCATAAACCATTTTATACGGAGACATACCCATAGGATTTTTATATGCACTTCTATAGGCCCATAATGCATCATCAAGTTTCTTGGACTAATTCTTTCTAGATCTGTTAACAGTCTTTTGCAAAATTAATTTGAGCTCTCTATTGCTCAATTCTACTTGACCACTAGACTGTGGGTGATATGGAGATGCAATTCTATGGTTAACATCATACTTAGTAAGCATTTTACGGAAAGCACCATGAATAAAATGAGAACCACCATCAGTCATTAAGTATCTAGGGACTCCAAACCTCGGAAAAATAACTTCTTTAAGCATCTTAATAGAAGTGTTGTGATCAGCACTACTAGTTGGAATAGCTTCTACCCACTTAGTAACGTAATCAACAGCAACTAAAATATGTGTATATCCATTAGAGGCAGGAAACGGTCCCATATAATCAAAACCCCAAACATCAAATGGTTCAATAACAAGTGAATAATTCATAGGCATTTCTTGACGTCTACTAATGTTACCAATTCTTTGACATTCATCACAAGACAAGACAAACTTACGGGCATCCTTGAAGAGAGTAGGCCAATAAAAACCGGATTGCAATACCTTATGAGCAGTTCTATCTCCAGCGTGGTGCCCTCCATAAGCCTCGGAGTGACACTTGCGTAGGATCTGTTCCTGTTCATGCTCAGGTACACAACGCCTAATGACACCATCTACTCCTTCTTTATAAAGGTGTGGGTCATCCCAGAAGTAATGTCTTAAATCATGGAAAAACTTTTTCTTTTGCTGGTATGCGAAACTAGGTGGTATAAACTTAGCAACAATGTAATAAAGCATAATCAGCATACCATGGAGCAGTACGAGAAGCATTTATGACATTTAATTGTTCATCAGGAAAGCTATCATCAATAGGTAGTGGGTCATCAAGAACATTCTCTAACCTAGACAAGTTGTCTGCAACGGGGTTCTCGGCTCCCTTTCTATCAATAATATGCAAATCAAATTCTTGCAACAAGAGAACCCATCTAATAAGTCTAGGTTTAGCATCTTTCTTTTCCATAAGATATTTAATAGCAGCATGATCAGTGTGAATAGTTACTTTAGAATCAACAATATAAGGTTTGAACTTATCACAAACAAATACAACTGCTAAAAATTCTTTTTCCGTAGTAGCATAATTTATCCGAGCACTATCTAGAGTTTTACTAGCATATTGAATGACATTTAATTTCTTATCAACTCTTTGTTCTAGAACAGCACCTACCGCATAATTACTAGCATCACACATAATTTCAAAGGGTAAATTCCAATCAGGTGGCTGAACAATAGGTGCGGAAATTAATGCTTTCTTAAGTGTTTCAAATGCTTCTACACAATCATCATCAAAGACAAAAGGAATATCTTTTTGTAATAGATTAGTCAGAGGCCGAGAAATTTTTGAGAAGTCCTTAATGAACCTCCTATAAAAACCGGCATGGCCAAGGAAACTTCTTATAACTTTGATGTCCTTGGGACACGGCATCTTTTCAATAGCATCAACTTTAGCTTTATCAACTTCAATACCTCTTTAAGAAATTTTATTCCCCAAGACAATGCCTTCATTAACCATAAAGTGGCATTTCTCCCAGTTCAAGACAAGGTTAGTTTCTTCACATCTCTGCAAAACTCGATCAAGGTTGCTCAAGCAATCCTCAAAAGAGGACCCATAGACGGAGAAATCATCCATGAAAACCTCACAAATCTTTTCACAAAACTCAGAGAATATAGCCATCATGCATCTTTGAAAGGTAGCAGGTACATTACATAAACCAAAAGGCATACATCTATAAGCAAAAGTACCGAAAGGGCAAGTAAAAGTGGTCTTTGCTTGATCATCAGCTGACACAGGTATTTGAGAGAAACCAGAGTAACCATCTAGAAAGCAAAAATGTGTATGTTTGGATAACCTTTCTAGCATTTTATCAATGAAAGCAAAGGGTAATGACCTTTTTTAGTAGCTTTATTTAATTTACGAAAATCAATTACCATCCTATAACCTATAATAATTCTTTGCGGGATCAACTCATCTTTATCATTAGGAACGACAGTAATACCTCCCTTCTTAGGGACGCAATGGACAGGACTTACCCACTGACTATCAGCAACAAGATAAATTATACCTGCCTCAAGGAGCTTTAGTATTTCCTTTCTTACCACTTCTTTCATCTTAGGATTTAGCCATCGTTGGTGATCAATAACTGGTTTGGCGTCTTTCTCCAAATTTATTTTGTGTTGACATAGAGTGGGACTAATACCCTTAAGATCATCAAGAGTATATCCAATAGCAGCACGGTGCTTCTTCAGAGTTTTCAATAATTTCCCTTCTTCATGCTCTGAAAGGTTAGCACTAATAATAATAGGATATATCTTCTTTCATCAAGATAAGCATATTTGAGAGTATCAGTTAACGGCTTAAGCTCAAACACGGGATCACCCTTGGGTGGAGGAGGAACCCCTAGGATTTCAACAGGCAAATTGTGTTTCAGAATAGGTCCCTGTTTAAAGAATACTTCATCTATTTCCCTTCTTTCATTCATGAACATATCATTTTCATGATCGAGCAAATATTGTTCTAAAGGATCATTAGGAGGCACGGCAATAGAAGCAAGACCAATAATTTCATCCTTACTAGGCAATTCCTCATCACGAGGTTGTCTATGAAATTTAGAGAAATTAAACTCATGAGACATATCATCCAAACCAATAGTAACAACATCCTTTTTGCAGTCTATCCTAGCATTGATAGTATTCAAGAAGGGTCTACCAAATATAATGGGACAGAAGCTATCTTGTGGGGAACCAAGAACAAGAAAATTAGCAGGATATTTAACCTTCCCACACAAGACTTCAACATCTCTAACAATCCCAATCGGTGATATAGTATCTCTATTGGCAAGCTGAATGGTAACATCGATATCCTCTATCTCAGCAGGTGCAATATCATGCATAATTTCTTCGTATAAAGAATGAGGTATTGCACTAACACTAGCACCCATATCACATAAGCCATGATAACAATGATCTCCTATTTTAACAGAAATAACAGGCATGCCTACCACAGGTCTATGTTTATCTTTAGCACCAGGCTTAGCAATTCTAGCAGTTTCCTCATAGAAATAAATAACATGCCCATCAATATTATCAGCCAAGAGATCTTTAACCATAGCAATATTAGGTTCAACTTTAACTTGCTCAGGGGGTGTATAAGTTCTAGTATTACTCTTACGAACCACAGTTGAAGCCTTAGCATGATCCTTTATTCTAACAGGGAAAGGTGGTTTCTCAACATAAGCCGTAGGAACAATAGGATCATTATAAGTGATAGTCTTTTCTTCAACCTTAATAGGTGCAACTACTTTTACTTCAGTGGGAGGATGATATTTAAACCACTTCTCCTTAGGGAGATCAACATGAGTAGCAAATGATTCACAGAAAGATGCTTGAGCAGTATTTTTTTGTTATTGTTGAGACGGAGCATGGTTTCAACTGGGTTGTGGCCCGTCTAGCCCAGGCTTCTATTTTACGTTCACCACATGACCAGCCCAGCTATTTTTTCTTTGTGAAAACGGCCAACCCAGTTTTTTTTTCTGAAGAATACCCAATCGAGGCCTATTTATTTTTCTCTGCCCTGCTAGGCTGGAACTCTTTCAAGATGGATGCAAATCTTAAAAGTAATATGAAATGGGCTGTAAATATAAAAACACAGAACAAATTGGCAATTACTTTCAAATTTCTGAATTTTTTAACATTTTCAGATTCCAATTTCACTCAACTTTAACCTAATTAAATATATATTCAAAGTACTTAAATTTGGCTCGACATTTTGGTATTAAAAATAGTTTGGACCGCACTGAAATATGTGAAATTTCATTTAAATTTTTAACCCTGGCCCTGGCCAACAAACAAAAAATGGACTGCAATAAATTGCATAAGAATTTGAATTGAGCTGTAAATTATTAAAAAATTAGGGAATGGGCTGACTTGTGGGCCGATTAAGTTGACGCGTATGCAAGATCTTTTTTACTTATTATATACTTCAACAAACGATTCTAGCAGAAGTGACCGTTGGATGTCAATCCAACGGCCGTCATGCTTCTTCAATCTTTGATCTTCTTGCTCCAGCCGCCAAATCCAGCGCCGGTGGAACCGTCTGCTCCCGCCTCCCGTGGCTGGCTATGCTGTCGCGTAGGCCTCACCACCCCCTACTACTCCCACCACTGGCCAGGCCATCCCTCTACTCACCCACATCCCTCCACTGCCGTGGCTTCGCTGCCTCTGGGTCATTCCCTTCCTGGGTCTCGCCGTCGTCCATCACGTTGGTGTACTCAGCATGGCGTGGCAACGTTGTCAACAAACGGCAACATCGGAAGAGGGATGTACATGGAGAGACTGACAGTTGGGACCCACATGGTCCATGGTCGCATGCAAGCAAGTACCTCCTTATTACGCCAAAAAGAATGAATCCACCCCATCACACCTAGGACCCACCAGCTATATCTTGGCACGGAAGGAAGTGCCTCCTTCTTAAGCGAAAAATAACGAGTGCTCCCCATGACAGCTGGGGCCCACCAGATTTGGAGGCTGACTTGTGGCCCTACTAAGTTGACGCGTACGCATGGCTTTGTCAACTTAATTAGTCAACAAATGATTCTATCACTAGTGTCGTTGGATTGTTAACATCCAACGGTCGTCCTACTTCTTCAACGTCTAATTTTCTTGCTCTAGCTGTCCAAACCACTGTGTGCTCCTACCTCCCGTGGCCGACTGTGTTGCCGCGCCAGGCCTCACCGTCCCCTACTGCTCCCACCCTGGCCAGGCCATCCCTCTACTCACCCACACCCCCTGTTATTCTGCGGTGACGACAGCCTCACACCGTAGCCGAACTAGTCAACCCTCATACTACCCTTCGCGTGTTCCTAGGCTCCGCGTCATTCCCTGCCTCACCGTTGTCCACCGCCTGGGTGTTGTCCGCGCGGAGTGGTCAACATGGTCAACAAACGACAACCATCAGAAAAGGACTGTATGCGGTGAGGCTGACAGATAGACCCACCAGCTACATCTTCGCACGCAAGGAAGTGCCTCCTTATTACGCGCAAAAAAAAGAATCCTCCCCCTGTCAGCTTGGACCCACCATCAATATCTTTGCACGCATGTAAGTGCCTCCTTATCCTCCCTGGTAGCCGGGACCCACCCGGTTGAAGCGTACATAGCGGTCATTCTGGTCGCAAACGTATATGTACATACTAGTCCATCGGTCTTTCTGCCACGATGAACCGTGGCCCAGTAAGGAGCGGTAGTTGTTCAGGCAGTACTGTCTATATCGTGTACACGTACGTACAACCATGCTACAAGAAAGTAAATACGGCTACGTACGTACATACGGGCGGGGTCTCGAACGCGTACAATGACAGTGTCATGTTCATCGGCAGCCAACCGGCGGGGTCGGAACGGAGAAAGAGCGTCATGTTCATCGCGAGGCAACAGACTGGGTTGGAATGCGTCGTGTTCATCGGGAGCCAACCGGCTTGGACGGAACAGCCGAAACGGGGACTGGCATACCATAGTACGGAGGAAACGGTCTTATGTTTGATCGGTTACGGCCGAAACGGGATCCTGTTGATCGGGAGGGGTGTGGCGTACCGCAAAACGGAGGAAACGGACTTGTGTTGGAGCGCCTATGGTTGAAACGGGGTCCTGTTCATTGGGAGGGGTGTGGCGTACCGCAAAATGGGACTCCACGGGCTACTGTTCATCCACCGTCTATTGCCTCGCTCCAGCCTCCACCTGCTACTGTTCATCCACCGTCGACTTCCGCCAGCCTCCACCAGCTATTGTTCATCCACGGGGTCCAGTTCATCCAGCCTCCATTGGCTACTGTTCAACCAGCCCTCCACGGGGTCCTGTTCATCCAGCCTCCACCGGCTACTGTTCAACCAGCCCTCCACGGGGTCCTGTTCATCCACCCCAACCGGCTCGGGTGTGTGGCGGCCTCCTCAATCGGGGTCCTGTTCATCCAGAGGCAACAACCTCTACGTACTACCACGAGGTCCTGTTCATCCAACCCCCACTGGGAACTATTCATCCAACCCCCAACAACGATCACTTTTCATCAAGAGGCAGCAGGTTCGTTCAGCTTCAGTTAGCAGCAGTAGCGAAGGAATCGCTCGGGTTTAGTTAACAGCCAAGGGATCGATCACTCGGGTTCAGTAATGTAGCTAGTGCAATCGCTCGGGTTCAATAAGCAAATGCCTCGCTCGGGTTCAGTTAGAGCCCAAAGCCTCGCACGCGCGTACGTGTATGAGAGAAATGCACAAACCTCCGTGCATCGCTCGGCCCCGACCACTCACCGTAACTAGGAACTCCCCGATATTTTCCTCGCCCTTGCTTGTACCATGATTTTTTCCGTCATGGACAGACCAAAGAATGTCATGCAGGTGCATCCTCGGCCCGCCCAGGATGAAAAGTCCATTTTTTGTCATAGAAGTAGGAGCCCACCACATCTATGATGATACATGCTTTTGTCACAACTATCATCATAGAAGTGTCATAAGCATGACAGAAAAAAATTCATTCGGGCCAACATGTCCTGGATGTGTCTTTTTTGTAGTGCTAGCTAGAAATCTAAAAACAAACTACCCGCCTTGAGCGTTACAAAAATCGGCGGTTCCGCCGCTTTTCCTTATTATCATACACGCATAATCTTGTTGGACCATGTGCGATCTTGGGTGCTCCCGCCCCGCATCAATTCCTTTACCCAAATTTTAGTAGCTGCGGTACTTCAACCTTAGCCCCACTCCTCCAGCATCGACCTTATAGTAAAATTGCAATAGCCGGGGCATTTGAACCGTCGTCCTCCCTCGTCCACCACCATCTCCACCCACCATTACTTAAATTTTCAGTAGCCGCGGCTTATCCTCAAACACCACCCCACCCCCCTTCCACAGTCCCCACCCGCCCCTTCCCCCTCAAACCTAGCTCATGGGCGAAGCCAACCCCTGCCGGTCTGCCCGTTCCTCCTAGCTTAGATAATAAAGTTCAGGTTACCCATCGATTCCCATACTGCCACCCCACTCCCCTGAGTTTTTAGATGAGGCCTTCGGTGTCCCTCCCCGCCAGATCCATATCCCCTGCTCCAAAATGTCACAGCCTAAGCCCGACCACGTATCCCGGGGAGCCCGACGAGTGTTCGGCCAAGAAGAGGTTTATCATGGCCTCTCCGACGGACGTTGGCGAGGTGGCCGTCATTCGCCCCGACCTGTCGATCCTGGAGCAACACCTCACCGCGGAAGCCGGTGAAGATGTTGACTACGTTGCCATGCCGAAGGCTTCACGTCGGCGGGCTAGCGTATTATTGTATCTCGGGAAAGCTGGCTACGACATCAAGCTCGTCGACAGCGACGGCTTCACGCGGGCCATGTCACAAGTTTAGTGGTCCATCCCCAACTGAAAGAACATGCGGTGCCCCCATGTGAGGTTTTTGTAATTGATGACAATCTCTATGGACTAATGGTTGCCTTGATTTATATTTGAAGGATTTGTCCATAGGCTTTTCTTGAAGACCATGTGTTGGTTTCAAGGAGTTTATGAGATGGCCAAAGTGCTTTTCAAGGAATTATCCAAAGATTGGTCATGTGAGAGTTGAGCTTATTGCAAGCATGTCTTGAAGAAAAGATTGTGTGGACATTAATGTTTACCTTCAAGACATCATCCTAATGAAGAGAGTTGGAAATATTCAAGGTTGGTCAAGACTAAGTACAGAGAGTGATTCAAGTTGATCAACACACAAAGCGCACAAGTTGTACCAAGAGGGATCAAGTGATCCCATGGTATGGTAAGCATTGTCCTTTACGCTTTGTCTACTAACCCATGGTCTACGTGTGAGTTCTATGTGGGGTTAGGTATGTTTCCATGGGTTTGCATCAAGAGGAAGATCTCATACAACCCATGGAGGATGACATCAAGTGGTGATTGTCATCAAGATTGCAGTGTGCAAGTTCAAGTGGAGCATCACGAAGAGATCATACTTCAAGCTTTCCATCCATTGTGGTAAAAATGGACTTGTGAAGATGCGTCGAAGAGTAGCTCACCCATAGTGGAGTATGGGGAGCAACCTACTAGTCTTCGTCAAGCCAATGCAATAAAGAAAGGTGGTCCAACTTAAGGGTGTCAGGATTGTCATCATCTAGCTCAAGTGGACTATGTGAAAGGCAAAGGTTTGTCTTTGATAGGTTTTCTATTTTACCGGTCTCATCGTGTTATTTGGGAGACCGGATTATAGGATCGATAGTCGTACTATCAAGGGGGGCTCTCGAGTGAGTAGCTGGATCGTATAGTTCGGGGAGAGCTCAAACCATTGCATAATTGGCATCATCATCTTTCTTGGTTTTTGTTTGGCTTTTCACTTTGTGAGTTTAGGAGATTTTGTTCTTCTTCGTGACAAGTTGTAGTTCATCGAAAACCCATTTCATATGCATCTTCTTTTGCGTTTTCGGTGTTGGAGTTTTTACCGGTCTTATTTGAGAAAGGGTTCTCACTATTCTATTTTAGGTATTTTCTCAATTGCTATTTCTTGATATATATGTATATATATATATCAAGATTGTGTTAGCCCTTGTCTTTAGCGTTCCAACAAACTTGATTTCATCGAATTCGGAGCTCGTACGCAAAAGTTATGGCAGTTTCATTCACAGGTCAGTTTTTTGAGCGATAGTACCGCTCAGTAGTACCGCTTATAAGGGGTAGTACCGCTATGGGCAGAGGTACTAGCTCTTATAAGCTTTAGTACCACTCTAGGTTGCGGTAGTACCGCTTGTGCACGACCTGTGCACATAACGGTTGGATATGGGGAGGCCTATTTAAGGGGGCCTTCTTCCCCAATGGTCCCTATCTCTTTAGCTCGTGTTCTTCCCCCATTGTTGACCTTCTTCCAGCTTGCTATCTCTCAATCCCTCCATGGATTCTTGCTAGTTTTTTTTTGGGGGGGATAGAGAGGAGATTTAGATCTACGTTTCCACCAACCACTTTCTCCTCTATGTGAGGGGAACCCCTTGGATCTAGATCTTGGAGTTCTTGGTGTTCTCCTTCTTGTTCTTCCTCTCATTTTCCTCCATAGCTTTCATTGCTTTGGTGCGATTTGAGAGTGAGGGACTTGGGCACTCTATGTGCCCTTGCCAATGCATTTGGTGCATCAGTTTGAGTTCTCCACGGTGATACGTGGAAGTTACAAGTTGAGAAGCTTATTACTCTTGGGTGCTTGGTACCCTTGAGCTTGTTCCTCTTGGGTGCCTTGGTGCCCTAGATGGTTGGTGGTGTTCGGAGCTCAATCATTGTGGTGTAAAGCTCCGGGCAAGCGTCGGGGTCTCCAATTAGGTTGTGGAGATCGCCCCGAGAAATTTGATGGGCTCCGGTGACCGCCCCCAAGGGTTGCCACAGTGTACGGGTTCGGTGACCACCCCCAAGGGTTGCCATTTGTACGGGTTCGGTGACCGCCCTCAAGGGTCCCTTAGTGGAATCACAGCATCTTGCGTTGTGCGAGGGCATGAGGAGATTAGGGTGGCCCTAGTGGCTTCTTGGGGAGCATTGTGCCTCCACACCGCTCTAAACGGAGATTAGCATCCGCAAGGGTGTGAACTTCGGGATACATCTCGTCTCCGTGTGCCTCGGTTATCTCATATCCGAGCCCTTTACTTATGCACTTTACTTTGTGATAGCCATAGTGTTTCATGTTATATATCTTGCTATCACTTAGTTGTTTATCTTGCATGGCATAAGTTGTTGGTGCACATAGGTGAGCCTAGTTGTTGTAGGTTTTTTGCTTGATAAATTAGCCACTAGGTTTATTCCGCATTTGTTCAAGCCTAAACCGTAATTATTATAAAGCGCCTATTCACCCCCTAAAGGAAACATCCATGATCTTTCACCAACCGCTCTGGTTCAACCGTCGTCGATCTCTCCGACGGCGCTGCCACTGATCTCCTCTGCCACGCGATTAAGGATTTGCGATCCTTGTACGCCATCGAGCCCATTTTGTCATTTCTGAAGGACACGTTCTACGGCGGTGGCTTGGAATCTTCAATTGTCAAGTCAGATCTCATCGACCACGACCACGAGGAGGGCACCCACAAAGGTTCTTCCAAGGTGAAACAGCCCATCTGTGACATCAGAGAGTGCACCATGGGTTTATGCTCTTCCAACTGGAACGATCCCGTCCATGACATGTGAGGCAACATCCTATCAGCAAATCTTACCTTTTCTAGATTGCCAACAAGTACCCTTTGTTGTAGTAGCTTTTGCCATGCGGTGTTTTAACCGTGGCATGTTTAATTGTTTCAGTTATGCAAAAATGTAATGTTCAATAGGGTTATGTGATGTTTAAGTATGAATTGTCCACTTCAGTTTCACGAATGGCTATATTTGGTTGTTTATAGTGAGTAGATGCCTTGTTTATCTGTATTTGGTTGTTAGGTTGGTTGCAGTGAGCATTTTTCCAGTTATCAAGCAGATACCTTGTTTATCTGTATTTGGTTGTTAGGTTGGTTGTAGTGAGCATTTGTCCAGTTATCAAGCAGATGCCTTGTTTATCTGTATTTGGTTGTTAGGTTGGTTGCAGTGAGCATTTGTCCAGTTTTCAAGCAGATGCCTTGTTTATCTATATTTGCTTGTTAGGTTGGTTTCAGTGAGCATTTATCCAGTTTTCAAGCATATGCCCTATTTATCAGTATTTGCTTGTTTGGTTGGTTGCAGTGAGACTCTGTCCAGTTTTCAATGGCAATATTTGGTTGTTATACTGATCATTTATGCCTTGTTTATTTCAGTCATTCACAATGTGATGTTCATTTTATGCAAGTCAGAACTGTGCCACTCGATTTCATCAATACCAGTTTGAACGGCTATATTTGGTTCCAGTTATGCCTGGTGTAGTTAACACATGCCCTTTATTTCAGTTTTACACATTTATCCAGTGTGATGTTTAAGTATGACCTATGTTCTATTTATTTTCAACAATACTAGTTTGAATCGCAATATTTGATGGCTGTTAAGCCTGTTGTAGGTAACATTCCCTTCCATTTTATATCTGCTTTAACAGCATGCTGTAACCAACACATTCAAGCTATCATTTGGAGATGATGTTGTTTACCTTTGTTATATTTGTTTGATGTTAAGGCTGCTGTACTTATTGAAGGAAATATGCCCTAGAGGAAATAATAAAGTTGTTATTTTATATTTCCTTATTCATGATAAAGGTTTTTTATTCATGCTATAATTGTATTGATCGGAAACTTAAATACATGTGTGAATACATAAACAAATATCGTGTCCCTAGTAAGCCTCTACTAGACTAGCTCATTGATCAAAGATGGTTAAGGTTTCCTAACCATAGACATGTGTTGTCATTTGATAACGGGATCACATCATTAGGAGAATGATGTGATGGATAAGACCCATCCGTTAGCTTAGCATAATGATCGTTCAGTTTATTGCTATTGCTTTCTTCATGTCAAATACATATATTCCTCCGACTATGAGATTATGCAACTCTGAGATACCGGTGGAATACCTTGTGTGCTATCAAACGTCACAACATAACTGGGTGATCATAAAGATGCTCTACAGGTATCTCCGAAGGTGTTTGTTGAGTTGGCATAGATCGAGATTAGGATTTGTCACTCCGAGTATCGGAGAGGTATCTCTGGGCCCTCTCGGTAATACACATCATAAAAAGCCTTGCAAGCGAAGTGACTAATGAGTTAGTTACAGGATGATGTATTACAGAACGAGTAAAGAGACTTGCCGGTAACGAGATTGAACTAGGTATGAAGATACCGATGATCGAATCTCGGGCAAGTAAGATACCGATAGACAAAGGGAATTACGTATGTTGTCATAACGGTTCGATCGATAAAGATCTTCATAGAATATGTAGGAGCCAATATGGGCATATAGGTTCCCCTATTGGTTATTGACCGGAGAGGTGTCTCGGTCATGTCTACATATTTCTCGAACCCGTAAGGTCCGCACGCTTAACGTTCGTTTACGATATAGTGTTATATGAGTTATATATTTTGGTGACTGTATGTTGTTAGGAGTCCAGGATGAGATCACGGACATGACGGGGAGTCTCGAAATGGTCGAGAGGTAAAGATTGATATATAGGACGATGGTATTTGGACACTGGAAGTGTTTCGGGACGTACCGGGAAGGAATCGGGTCAACGGAAGGGGTTTCGGGCACCCCCGGCAAGTTATGGGCCTTATGAGCCAAAGGAGGGGACAGACCAGCCCACAAGGGGGCTGGTGCACCCCCTCCCTTGTTTGGCCAGTCCTAGGGAAGGAAAAGGGGGAGGGCTAGCCCCTCCAGCCTTTCCCTCTCATGGGAGAAAGGAAAGGGGGGCGCCACCCTCCCCTGCCTTTCCCCGCACTCCAAATAAGGAAAGGGCGGCGCGGCTTGGGAGGGACCCCAAGTAGGATTCCTCCCACTTGGGCGCCTCCTTTGGATGCTCCTCCCTCCCTCCAACCTATATATATGTGGGAGGGGGTGCCTAGCATACAACAGATCAATTGTTAGTCATGTGCGGCGCCTCCCTCCACCGTTTACACCCCCGGTCATATTTTCGTAGTGCTTAGGTGAAGCTCTGCAGGGACCACTTCACCATCACCGTCACCACGCCATCATGCTGACGGAACTCATCTACTACCTCGCTGTCTTACCGAATCAAGAAGGCAGAGGACGTCACGGAGCTGAACGTGTGCTAAACGCGGAGGTGATGTACGTTCGGCACTCGATCAGTTGGATCGCGAAGAAAATTCGACTACATCAACCGCTTACGGTCTATGAGGGTACGTAGACACACTCTCCCCCTCGTTGCTATGCATATCCATGGATAGATCATTGCGTGTGCGTAGATTTTTTTTTGTTTTCCATGCAACATTTCCCAACATTAGCATCTGAGCCAGGTCTATGCGTAGATGATATACACGAGTAGAACACAAAGAGTTGTGGGCGGTGATAGTCATACTGCTTACCACCAACGTCTTATTTTGATTCGGCGATATTGTGGGATGAAGCGGCCTGGACCAACCTTACATGTCCACACACATGAGACCGGTTCCACCAACTGACATGCAACTAGTTTTGCATAAAGGTGGCTGGCAGGTGTCTGTTTCTCCTACTTTAGTTGAATCGAATTTGACTGCGGGCGGTCCTTGAAGAAGGTTAAAACAACAAACTTGATGAATCACCGTTGTGGTTTTATGCGTATGTAAGAACGATTCTTGCTAGAAGCCCGTAGCAGCCACGTAAAACTTGCAACAACAAAGTAGAGGACGTCTAACTTGTTTTTGGAAGGCATGTTGTGATGTGATATGGTCAAGATATGATGTGATATATGTTGATGTATGAGATGATCATGTTTTGTAATATCGACAACCGGCAGGAGCCTTACACTGGTGCACGTCGGTCTATACAAACGGTTTTTAACCCCTTTCCGTGACGACATTTGGAACCGTCGCCAAGTGAGTGTGGGCGATAGGGGGGGTCCTTCCCACGCGACCCAGAAATCGTCGGGGATAGGCCCTCCTGGGACACAGGCTGGGGCCGTGTGCGATTGGGCGAGGCATCAAAACCCAATAATTTCCGTAGGTATGTACACCCCACACGGTAATCGGAGAAAACCATTTCCGTAGGTATGTACATCCCACACGGTGAATCCCAGAAAAACATTTCCGTTCGTATGTATATCACACACAATCAATCCAAGGAATACGTTTCCGTTCTTATGTACATCCCACACAGTCAATCCAGGGAAAACGTTTCCGTTCGTATGTACATCCCACATAGTTTTATGTATACGCTCGTGTGTGAAAGGTGTAACTATCACACACGCTCTGCCTTGGTTAACTGATATCTTTCATTAACTACATCACACACGATTTGATGTAGAAAACTGTGTGGCATTGGGCTATCCATCACAAGCGCTTTTACTTCCAGAACCGTTTGCAAAGGTCCATGACCGTCTGTTCTCTTTTTATTTTTGCCTATAATTTATTATTCGAATTGGAAATTTTGAAATATGAAACATGCAATTCAAATTCTCAGCACAATGGTTCAACAACGAATCCATAAATAAAATTGCCAGTACAATATGTTCAGTAATTACAGGATTAGGCAGCAATTAACTATGATGAACCATAGTATTTAAAGGCGGTAAAGGTGAAGAGATAAGTGTAAATCATTTTGATTGACGACGGTGTTGAAGAAGCGGAATGCCCATAATGTGCCTTCCTGCATGCCATAGGCACGAACCACTTTTGTCCAACCCCTTGTGACAATCGCCCACCCATCCTTCACTGCCCCTTCAGGAAGACTTCTAGAGCATTATATGGGTAGCATGATTTATATACTTTAACCTTAGTTGCCTCCACTCCGGTCATGTAGTTTGCAAGGTAATCATCAGTAAATAGCTTCGGAAACCACTGAAAAGAGAAAAATATCAGATATTGAGGTCTAATAGTGTAACTTGTTGTGGGCAGGGGGAAAATGCAACACATTACTTACCATCCTAAAGTTCACTGTTGTCTTTGACAAAGTGTAAATAAAGAGCTTAATTCCAATCACCCGTTTCTTCCGCCTAACAATCTTTCTTAGTTTCCTCACTTGACGCTTGTTCATGAATATCTCATTGCCCCATATGCAAAAGGGATTGAAGCATGGATCAGTACCCCTCATATATGTACCTACAAGCAACCAGTAAATGTTAGAAGCTAAACTGAGATTGCACAAATGATGTAAAATACAACTACCTATGTTCCTAAGTACAAGTATTTTTTTTGAGATTTCAATATGAACTACATACGGATGTATATAGAATTATAGATATAGTTTAGATTAGAACCTAGATTCACTTATTTTTCTCCTTATGTAGTCTATATTGGAATCTTTAAAAATACTTATATTTAGGAATAGATGGTGTATAAGACATGGGATGCAGCTAACCTCGATGGAAAACAACGGCATCGCCCATTGTAACCCTGTGTAAGTACATGGAAAGCCAATGTTAACTACAACAGGGTTAACATCCACCAAAAATAGCAAATGGTAATAAAACGGCAGCATCTGTAGTGATATCGTCATTTCGAAAGAGTAGCACAGTAGCAAAGGGGCGGATTAAAAATAGGATACAACTGTTAATTGCAACAGGCTTAATAACATCCTAATTCATGTTTTATAAGTTTGTAGCCATTGAAATACAACTCTTTAAAAACGGATACAACTGTTAATTGCAACAGGCTTAATGGCCATTGAAACCGGTACTGATAAAAATGCAATTGGCAGAGTTAAACATCACAGGGCAGGTGCTGCCAGAGCAGATAATGGCCCAGTTATCTATAAAAAGGTAGGGAAAATAGCTAAAACGTGTTAGGCATGTTTACTAAAACATGCTTAATACGTCGACCGTACAAAACATAGCCATTAATTGCAACTGGTATTGGTAAGATTGAACTGGTGAGTACATACTTGGTAAGTCCTGAGAGGTAGTTGCTGGGGCACTTCATCTTGGCCAGCGCCCGCCCAAAGTCAGCGGCGGCGGAGGCGAGCTGTTCCTCCGGGTCGAAGCATTGATCAGTGCCACTGACATGTGTACCTACAGGCAACCAGTAAATGGTAGAAGTTAAACTGCAATTGCACAAATGATGTGAAATATTGTAAGTCATGGGATGCAACTAACCTCGATGGTAAACAACAGCATCGTCCATTATGACCCTGCGTAAGTACATGGACAAGCATGCTAAGTACAACAGGGTTAGCATCCACCAAAAATAGCAAATGGGCAGCATCTCTAGTATATCTTCATTCCGGAGAGTACCATGGTAGCAAATGGACAGATTAAAAAATGGATACAACTGTTAATTGCAACAGGCTTAACAGCATCCTAAGTCATGTTTTGTAAGTTTGTAGCCATTTAAATACAACTATTTAAAAATGAATTCAACTGTTAATTGCAACAGGCTTAATAGATATTGAAACCAGTACTGATAAAAATGCAATTGGCATAGTTAAACATCACAAGGCAGGTGCTGCCAGAGCAGAGAATGGCCCAGATGTCTACAAAAAGGTAGGGAAAGTAGCAAAAACGTGTTAGGCATGTTTACTAGAACATGCTTAATACATCGACCATACAGAACATAGCCATTAATTGCAACTGGTATTGGTAAGATTGAACTGGTGAGTACATACTTGGTAAGTCCTGAGAGGTAGTTGCTGGGGCACTTCATCTTGGCCAGAGCCCGCCCAAATTCCGCGATGGCGGACGCGAGCTGTTCCTCCGGGTCGAAGCGTGGATCAGTGCCACTGACATGTGTACATATAGGCAACCAGTAAATGGTAGAAGTTAAACTTCAATTTCACAAATTATGTGAAATACTATAAGACATGGGATGCAGCTCACCTTGACGGCAAACAAAAGCATTGGCCGTTATGACCCTGCGTAAGTACATGGACAGGCATGTTAAATACAACAGGGTTAGCATCCACTAAAAATAGCAAATGGGCATCATCTCTAGTGATATCCTGAGTCATGTATTGTAAGTCTGTTGTTGGTATTGGTGAAATTGAGCCGGACACGATAATATTTGAACATCACACAGTGTGCAGTACTGAAATAAACAAGGCACGAACATGCTTAATACATCAACCGTACAAATCATAGCCGTTGTAATTGGTATTGGTAAGATTTAGCTGGTCAGATCTTACCTGTTAAGTCCTGGGGGTAGTCGCTGGGGGACTTCATCCGGGTGAGAGCCTGCACCATGTCGGCGACAACGGCGGAGGGGAGGTGTTCCTCCGGGTCAACACGCACAACGGCCATCGCGCCATGGACCG
>NC_057799.1:553486246-553506130 GCF_018294505.1 Triticum aestivum | reverse complement strand
GGCATGAGGATGTTTCGCAGGCGCCATTTAAGCAATCAGGCTGGGGACGTGATAGAGATCGGTGGGTTACCTGACTGGATCCGAACAGAACGTAGATGTGGTTGAAGCTATGGTTGCAGCGGCAACGGTTTGAGATGCCGGTAGGGGGAGGCGCGAGGGAGGGGGGATACTGAGGGTGGGGATGTGGTTGGAGGAATAAATTTTGAAATCGCGCGCCTAATGAAAATTTCGCTGTGAAAGTTGAAACTTGGGTGGGGGAAACACACAACGTAGACGAAGCGCGTAAAATACTTGTGTGCGAGAAAAAAGAAAGTTGGCAGATCCCGTCTCCAAAAAAATGTACACGTGTACTTGATTTTTTTGGTCAATGGTACGCCCGTTTATTAGGAAACATCGTAGGTAACTGACTTATGGGTCATTAACGCAAAAAGGCAGACGGGTACGGTATAGAAACCATGTGTTTTGTGATCTTCTAATGATTAACGCAAAAAAGCACATGGGCACACATGCTAATCAACGCTCAAAGCCCTCAAAGGATGCTCTTACCGGCATTGTACGTTAATACTACAAACTTAAAGTACTACTGGTAATTTGCTCTAATACTACAAAATTAAACTACTTCTCACATGCTGCCATCGGGGCATGCTGGCCAGACGCCGGCGTTGTCCCTCCCGGCCTTGTAGGCGGCAGCCCACCGTGCTTTGATCTCCTCCAAGCTATCCTCACCATGGTGTGCGGGCTCTTTTTTCTTGCGGCGTCGGGACTCTCTTTTCTTGACTGCTTTCTGCCTTTTCTGCTCCTTCTATGCGGCTTTGGCCGCCTCTAGATCCACCACCCATTCGGCCATGGCAGCCTCAAAGTCCGCCCATGTAACTGTCTGGCCGCCGGCGGCGATGGACTCGGCGCGGCGAGATGCCATCGCTTCCTTACCATGTGTGCGGTCGCGGGCGGCGACACTACAAAAAAATACACTTCCGTGATGATACGTGTTTGTCACAGTAGGTCACGTTTTCTGTCATGCATGTACATCCATGACAAATTTATGACAGAATCAAGATAGTCATACCTGTGTTGTCGTAGAAGTGTTCCATGACATTACCAAAATTATCATCACGGAAGTGTCCACTTCCAAGACGATAAATCGCGCGTCACAGAAGTGCTTTCGTCAAGGGTGATTGACATGTGGCATCCACCATAATAGAACGCCGTTAAGCTATCGGGTCCGGTTTTGGATCCGATAACCTGTTAACAGCCCTACCAATGGGGATTTTCCACGTGTAAAATCATCATTGGCTGGAGGAAACACGTGTCGGCTCACCGTTGGGACAGATGTCATCCACTCATTGGACCCAAAGCGCCTATGATACATCGACACGTGGCACGGCCCAACGGAGGCCCATATAGGTTAAAAAGGCCGGCCCAGTCAAAGGCCCATAGTACTTACTCAGGTACTAGTGGGCCAGCCCAATAACGGCCTGCTTAATAAAGGCCCATTTACGGCCTGAAGCCAAATCAAGCCCGTTAATTGTTCACCGAATATTTGGGCCCATTTACGGCCCGAATCCAGATCTGGCCCGTTAATTGTTCGCCGAATATTTGGGCCCAATTACAGCCCAGTGACTTTCGGCCTGTTAGAGGCCCGATGTAGACATGGGCCCATTTCAGCCCGGTGTGACTTTCGGCCTGGGAATGGCCGTGCTGCCCATGGGCCATATATGGTCCGATGGGACATCGGGCCCACTAACGGCCGGTGATAAAGGTGGCAACAGTTAAGCCCAACGTGACTTTGGGCCTATTAAAGGCCTGTCGGATAATTCGGCCTGTTGACGTCTATGCTAAGCTTTCGGCCTCTTAAAGGCCCATGATATCAGTGGGCCAACTAAGGCCCGAGATATGTTTCGGCCTGGAAACTGCCCGTGATATAACTGGGCCCAAAAAGGCCCGGTCTACATTTCAGCCTGCTGAAGGCCCATCAACGACTAGTGAAAATTGAGGCCCAATATGCATTTCGGCCTGCTAAAGGCCCATGGTTTCATCTGGGCCGTAACAGGCCAGTATAATATTCAGCCTGTTAATGGCCCAACGCTACCTGGGCCAAACTAAGTGCTGGGTCCACAAAAGGCCCAACTAAAATATAGGCCGGTGTAAGTTGTGGGCCTCACGCAAAGTGTGAAGGCCCCAATGATTCGGGCCCAAGAAAGATGCAGGCTGGCCCAATTGTGGCCCGCTAAACACTAGGCCCGTTAGAGGCGAATGTTTCGGCCAGGTCGACTACATCTGATTTTTTTCAGATAGCGAATGATGGTAGTAACTAGTAGGAATTAAGAACAAACCTACTCTATACAATAAAAAATTACGGCATAGTAACTAAGAATAAACCTACACTATACAATAAAGGATTTATGGTATATTGCATCCACTGGCATCGAAATTCGCCACCAGTGATCATAACGCCCAACGAAGAAGCAGATTATAAAAACTGGGCACCATTGCAGCGTAACAAAATAATACCGAACCGAGACCACTTCCAAGACAGTTCAAGAAAGGTTAGCCTTGCACGGGAACTGCTGCGCAAGCTGCCGAGCAAGGCTATGAGACCGGCCTAGCATGTCGGTCATAGCTTCCAGGTGTAGTTGTTTAGCGATGAGGTTCTCATTGGTGTTCTCCGCAATCTTTCTTAGAGATAGGACTTCAAGTCGAAGTTGAGTTGCAGAATGCCTTTCTGCTAGAACTTGGGACTGAAGAAGTCGAACTGATTCAGACAACGAATTCTGTGAGCTTGTCTGACTGCTAGTCTCAAGTAACTTGAACACTGCATCAAGACAAGACTTTGGGGTTGTCTCGCTATCTTCAAGATGTTTTGCCTTCTTTGCTGCAATATATGTTGGGTTTGTCTCACAGCCTTCAGCAGACTTGTGCATGCCATCAGGCATATCACCCTGAAACAAAGCAGAGAGATGATAGGTTTTGCACGTGTATAAACAAAGATGATAACTGTGCTGTCAATTCCATCCAATTTCAAATTAGAAAATAAAGAGTAAGTTCAAAATATCAATAGCATAATTTGGCATTGTTCATAATGCGGGGAGCTTCACCACACTACTGGATTACCATGTCAACATAACAAGCATAGATGAAGGGGAAAGAAAATAATTGTATCTATTTTGGTTAATGTGCATGGCATGTTGTTCATATCATCAGCCACATCAGTAAGATAAAACAGGAGATGACAAGGTGCAAACGTGGCTGCTTCACCACACACTGGATTATAGATCCACAAAAACAAGCATACATATAGGGAGTATTGAGTAATGTGCATGGTAGGAATAAGGAATTTTGTTTTACATGTAAAACTTAGAACTTACGGTTCTTGCGAACATGCATTTTGGTAGAAACAGCAAACTAAACAGCAGTAAACGATAGGGAGTATGAGCAAATTAAACAGCAGTTGAGGATAAAGGCTTTAGAAGGACTGACTTACATTAACAGTTAACACCGGCTTTATAATGCCCTTCTCCATGTCAAGGGAAGGATAACTCAAGAATTTCAGCACAGAATCTTCTTCATAAGCATTGCCTGTACTCTACATTTTGTAGAGAGTAATTATAGATATGATAATACTGGAAGGGATAGAGGATAATGAAGATAAGATGCAGATTGATGCTACATAATCAACTACCAATCCCTGGAAGTACAAGCATTACATGACAAAATGTACTGACAAGAGCAATGGGCTACACTTCTGCACTGGCATTGTTTGTGTATTCTACTTTTTGGTAAGAGTAAATATAGATCTGATCTTTTTTAGTAAATGGTGGGCGAGGGAGATAAGATGCAGAATGCTACACAATGAACCAATCCCTCTTCCCATAATACAAGAGTGTTTTGAACACTGGTGTACTGTACAAAACGTTCTTATATTATGGGATAGAGGGAGTAGCTGTTAATATAAGTACAGTGATAGACGACGTTCAGTCCTTACAAGAGGACTGCAGAGCTAAACCTCTTAAAAAGCATTGGGTTGATTCTAAATTTATGTAAGAGTCCATACGGATCTTATAATGTCCACCAAATGGACGATAACGAGGCTAACATGTGAAGTGATGCTACATAATCAAACAGCTATGAAAGTAAGTATGGTCATACAGGGCAAGAGGTACTCACAAGAGCAATGCAGTGTGCAGTATAGTTGCGAGTTCTGTGGTCCCTTGAGAATGAATGTTCTTCTGCTAACAGTTTTCGTACAAGTGAGACATTAAGGCAAATGCATAAATGTAGTTCAAATTGTGATGTGATATCATAGATAGTACCTTACGCTGCAGCCGAGACCAATGTGTAACAAGATTATTCCAGTCACCGTCGGATAATGTAGCACCGGAGACTTTACAGAAATTTCGTTTAGAGGCTTTCCATCGAAGTGCGCTTGCCTCAGGTAGGAACGATACTTCATCAACGAGTGCTTGAAAAGCGCAACCAACCCTTGCTCGTCTTCACAATCCAGTTTGGTCCTCGCCTATTTAAAAGAATGAAATCTTGTGTCTTCTGTAGCAGAAACATATGCAGTAATGACCATGAATAACATTAGTACATTACTTATGCGTAAGTTGCGGAGGAAGACTGGAAATTGTTCCGTGTCTGCGGTATAATCTTTCCATGAAGGAAAGATGCACACAAAGTTCCTGACAACAATATAAGCTTTGTCTTCTAAACTGGGAAGAAATGGAACAGGGGTCCTATTTATTGCAATTGGGGCTCTCTCTAGTTCGAAAAGGGATTTGGCAACTGGATTTGGTGTACTCTTTGCTGGAATGGGGGTTTTGCGTCGTAGAGCTGGTGCTATGTCAACTGGCATAATCATAATGTTTGCTGCAGTTGGGGTCTGTTGAGTTGGGGCATCAGAAATGACCAGTGCAGTAGGGCTAGAGTCTGCTAGAGTTGGAGTGTTTTGTGGGTCAGGTGATATTGCAACTACACCTAATGGGCTATTTGATTTATTTGGTGCCACTACCTTTTCCAAATACTTTGCTTGTGCTCCTCCACGATCAGCAATCGCCCTCCTCGTTTTGAATGTCTGATACACAAGAACAACATTTGAATGGATAAATATGGTATGATGACAGATGGAATATGTACTGAAAATGGATAGGCAGGGCGTATTCACATACACGATGTGTAAACTAAGCTAATGGCAGTTCAACAAAGTAGAAGCAATGCAAAGCATCAGTTGCAAGATATGTGCGATAAATATAACCTTGGAAAGTTAGAGCAAGCACCTTGATGGGTGAATAAGATAGGGCATCTTCCTCTGACTCCTCCACTAGGGAGCTACATTGACTTAGGTCTCCCTCTAGCTCAGAATCACGGTTAGGATCATATTCTGAGCATGAATCTGTAGGTGGAGAGCGTTTGCATTGCATTGCATCCAGACTTGATTTCAGTCCCTTAATGCCAAGTTTGACAGCCATGGCATTGTTCTGCTTTATTCTTTTCATGCGCGCAAGCTCATAATCATTATGATGCTGTTCAGAATCTAAGATCCATGAAAACATAAAAAGCAGTCAGATTATCTATGGAATGCATTGCGGATTCAACTCGAAGAGTGTCTCCCTATAAACCCCTGCATATGCAAAGTTCACCCCCCAACCGTGCTGACCAGACCACACACAGAAATACAAACCCCTTATTTCTCTATAACAGGCAGACACACATTTCAAAACTGAAGTAGGAACATTAGAATCATATGAAATTCATATTTGAACAAATAAACTAAGGAATTATGAGTGGCATAATGTTTAGCTTCAAGGGTGGAGTGTTGGTAGTGCGACACAAAGCAAGTAGGCAGATTGTATTCCATGTAAAAGATCGAAGCCTATGTAAAAGCTGGAAATGACACTTTCTTTCTATACAATGCAGTGTTCGTTGCCCACACATGATGGAAGAGATCACATAGAGAAATACTATTCACTCATGTCTACGGTTGTAGTATTTAGAAACAGGGTGGTCCACCCTAAAAGAATATTGACAACAAATATGACAAGGCAAGCATATATGTAGTGAATCAATCATTTACTTGTGAGTTTACTAGGACAAGTATGCAGAATTGTAACTGCAGTAAGAGACCGTCCAAAATCTGAATCAAGAAGTTTGTCTATCACTTATTGTTTGCAACTAATCGACGTGAATAATTGGATATTATATCGAATGAGTAAGAAAGACAAGTAAAATTGTCAACAAACCTGGCTTGCAGTAGTAATCTGGGTCAATGTCACTACGACCAACAATCCAAAATGACTAGTGTCTGTTCCTAGGGCCGGAATTTTGAAAACCCTGTGAACTTTACAGGTACTAAAGATTACCAAAATACATCTGAACCATTAAGTGTAGGTAGCACTGAGCACACAATAAACCCTAATGACAGTCCTGCCTAATGAGTAATGAATCAATTAGAAAATGGGTGATGAGGAGTGGCTGCTGAGTGTTGAGGACTTATCTCAGGATAAATTGGGTTGGCTCAGTGGGTGCTGCACGCCTGATCCCTGAACGAACTGGGAAGGTAGGCACGGCGACGCGCCTGGGCAGCGGTGACGCTGTTGGGCGAGCGGCTCCTGACCTCCTGTTAGTCCGGCGGCTCCTCCTAGAGTCATGCCATCCGGGGATGGCAAGTCGCCGGCGAGGCAGGCGGCTGGGGGGCGAGTAGGGATTGGAAGCGCGCAGCAGAACAGAGGGGAATCAGGGCCTGGGACGACCCAAAATCCCAGGGTGGGCCGGCCCACCATGGGCACCCTATAGAGATACACACCCGAGCGGCGAACATGCATTTTCGAAACTAATTTAGGAACATTTAGCTGACCAATTAAACGAATCTATTTTAATAATATCAGATTCGTATTTGAACAACTAAGCTTGTTTAGCTTTATGGGTCGAGCAGTGCTATTATGACACGAAGCACGTATTCTGATCGTATAGTGATCATAAAAGGGGGAAACCAGAGAAATGATATTTAGCAGCCATTGTTTGCTTCGAACTAAGAACTAAATTCTAAGAGCTGAAAAGAAAGTAGAGTAACCAAGTTAAGATCTATTTTCTGGTTGAGATCAAAAAGTTGAGGAGATATGAAGTACCACCTCTCTTGCGGCGCCGTGTAGGCATCGGGGGTGCGATGGTTGTCGGTGGCATTGAAGTAGATCTGCGACGGTAGACGGGTGCATCGGGGGATAACTCCCGTTGCGGTGGAAGAGAAGGTCGTGTGAGCGGCCCCGGCAAAGAGGACGACGGCGCCGATGAAGCGAGAGGACGTGATGCAAGGCTCTTGGTCCGTCGCCGTGGATGAGAAACGTCCATCTCTAGTAGTGGACGACGCGGTCTTGGTAGGCGCTCCGGCATGGTGGAGGACGGTGGCGATGGATGTGGTGGAGGACGGCGGCGATGGATGTGGTGGAGGACGGCGGCGATGGATGGGGTGGCGGACGGAGACTGGTGTGGGGATGGTGTTCTAGCGCGGACGGTGTATGAATGGGAAAATGGGGGGAGAGGTACGGGGAACCATGTTTTTGGGACGCACCTGTCTGAAATATGGGAAAGTTACGAACTTAGCCCCCGTTTAAAATTTGGACGTCTCGTCGGTTGGGGATACGATGGTAATCTCGCATCTTGCCAATATTTTCCCAGAGCGATTTCAGGCGAGGAGAGGGTGGTTGGCGCCCATGGTTGGCGCCCACGGTGTATGAACGGGGCTGACAGGTAGGTCGGCTGTGTCACGTCTGAGTGAAGTTACAAACCTGCCCCTATTGAAAATATTTGCCTACATTGATTTCGGCCGAGTCGAGTTTGTTTTGCCGCCCACCTTGTATGAATAGGCAAATGGAGGGAGAAACAGAGGTCTTTCGAACGAGCTTGAATCAAATGTGTTTTGCCGCCCATGTTTGGCGCCCACCGTGTCGGAATGGGCTCAGAGGCGGTCGTGTCACGTCTAATTGAAGTTACTATCCTACCCCTATTTAGAGCAGTGGAAATCGGGCCGATGGATTGTCCGTGTAATGGGTAGACAGTAATTTCCATCTCCCAAACACTTGGCTTCGGGCAGCCAACGTGGGATTGGACATTTTGCCGCTTCTTTCGAATTTTGGGACAATAAGCATCCACGTTTACCCTGGCAACTAAATTCGAATCCATTTTGTATTCCTATACGAATCTTTATAAATCATTCTATGTGTTTTTATATATCTTCAAAAGGACGACAAAGATGTATTCCACTGTCATATATGAATATGGTTTACAAATGCTGATACTCAAATTCAAAAGCTAGAATCCAGTTTAAGGTGAATTTGAATATTTGGAACACTTCATGTCCAACTCAAATGTCACACGCAGCATAATGTGTACTCCCATTTAGATATGTACACAAGCGATGTATCAAGATTCAAATATTGAGTCAATCAACCAAGAATGTATAGAACTAACAGACATATAAACACTTATAGAGTATATGGATCAATAATATCAACTAACATACATAAGCCAGGCCGCTGTACTTTTCTTTGCTACAACAACATCCTTTTTTCCGCCAAGCTACTACAGCATCTTGGCCCTTTCCGTTGCGTGCCACTTATGGTCCATCTATACTACTATTATTGCTGAATGCACATTCAGCCCGATTGGCATATTTGTAGGTCTGGCACAACAATCAAAATGAAATGTCTCCGAGTCTTATCAATTAATACAGACTTGTGCTCAAATAAAATTACAAACCAAAAAACAAAAAACAAAAAACAATTATTACATGATCTCCAAAACAAATGGTTTGATTGATTACATGAACAAACAACACAAAGGTTATTCAACGATGGAAAGAACATTTCACCTATGATTTACCAAGTGGGAATTTAATTTCCTTTTTTCCTTCAGAACCTTAACAATGTGGTCAGTCTCAGCTTGCTTCGTTTTGAAATCCACCAAATATTTAATGTTTGTCTTGAGTACTGCTACTGATTGTGCTGTTTTTTTCCTCAACATGTCAACTTCATCTATAAGTGCAGAAGCATAATCTCTTTCTACCACTAGTTTAGCTTCTAGAGCATTAGCAGTTGGCAATTCATAATGCACGATTGGGCCGGTGCCACTGCTGTGGGATGATACAACGTCCATGGGGACCTCGCTCTTTGATCTTGGGCTAACCTGTTTTGCCATTAAAGTTCCGATTGGATTCAGAAAAGTTGAAGTTAGCAAAACATCTCAACTGGGAGTTATAACAGCAAACTAGTTAAACAAACAAGGAATTAAAGAGTTTCAATTCGATGCTGAAAAGTAGTTATTAACATCATTGTAACCCGTTGTTGCAGCAGCAAAGGAGTTAAACAAACAAGTAGCTATTTAAGTTCAGGCAAACAGGTAATTCTTAACAATAAGTATCAAACACATAGATAGGCGCAGTCTATAATAGGATTAACAGGCTGTGGCATTATGTAATCAGTAGCAAACTAAATGAAGCCAAGCAACGTAACTGAACAATTTTGCAATAAGTAGCTAACTAAAATTCCGAGAAGCAGGTAACTGAACTTATGCTAGTTCTTTGTACAGGCACACTGCAACTTCTTTTTCGCTTACAAGGTTGTACGAAGGAGTCCATGGCATCAATTGCTTGGATACGCAGTCCCAATACTTCTTTCTTCCCACACTGCATTGGTAAGTCGAATGGTTAATCTGGTAAGATGGTGCGTCCTTGATATGTTATATGAGGACGTGTAGTCAGACTAGTTGTAGCCACACACATCACACTGGCTTTTACTCTATATTTCATGCGATTACTTTTGGCATATCGAGATCTAAGCAATCTACAATAGGATGAAAAGACTGGCATCCTTCACATTATTGGCGAACTCAATTCATAGAAACAAGCAATTCAACCATTCTGTGGGTAAATCAAAAGCGCCACTGGAATATTTTTCACTACCCCTATCATACACGCAAAAAGGGGCGACGCCACCATAGGGGCTGGTATGGGCGGCCGCCTCCGGTGGCTCGAAAGTGTGCACCTAGTTTGAGTCGTCCAGGTTGGCCCAGGCTAGTTTTGTTCGTCCCAACGCACGAGCAGGCAATGTAAAAAATGAAGAAAAATGTTTCAATTTGGATAGGCCAATAACATAAGTGCAAGGCAGGCCCTATAGCAGGCTCGCGGACCAAACGAGTGCCTCCCATTTCGATCGACAGCAGGAAAAATCCCAATTCATCCGCTCCAGCCTCCAGTCTGGTTCGCTCCTAACCTAGCCGCCGCTGCACAGACCGACACAGCACTTCCTCGCGCCCTCGTTAGAGGGCGGTCGCCGAGCTTCAAGCGAACGGAAGGACAAGAAGATGAAGATCCAACCCTGGGTGTAGCCTGCATGGGAGGCAGCGGCGGCAGCACAGGCATGGCATCGAGCTTGCGCAAACGGACAGTCACAACTTGCAAGAGTAGCATGCGCAACGAGCAGGTACATCACATCCCTGATTATATCTAATTCAACTCTTCAATTTCTGGCCAATAGTTAAACCTGACGGTGTTGTAAAACTTCTTGTATGTAGGGAATCTATGAGAAAATGAAACCAATTTCTACTTATTTTATAACTCCCCCAATCAATACTGAACTGACTGAATCTGATGTATCTAATCAAGTTTCCGGTGCAAACATCCAAGCTCATGTTGTTCTTGAGCCTGAAGTGTCTAATGACCAGACTGCTAATGAAGGATTTGATGCAAACATTTTACATGCTCCTGGTGATGAACATATAGTGTCTAATGAGGCATCTAATACAAGCATTTTGCAAGCTCCCATTGAAGGATTTAGTGTCTAATGATGATCTGCTATGTTGAGAGAGACATAGAGATTTGCAGGCATTGATGACAAGCAAATTATAGTGCATTTTCATGGCTTGAGGAAACATCGAGGCCATCTACCAGAAAGTCCCCGTATCATGACAACGTAACATAAATACTTTTCTAATCTGTTGTTTGAAACTATTGGCATACTTGTGCAGGATAGATGTATTGATATGCAGTTTGTGCACTGGTTATAGGTGCAATTACACTTCGATATTTTCAGCCAGAGAACGAATAATTCAAGCAGGTACAGACCATGTTTGTAGTCCTTGTACACCATGTTGCATTTTGTGTGTTTTGGTGCTTGCATCATTTAGTGTTTATAATCTGAACTACTTTGGATCATTAGCTGGTTTTCAAAGTGCATGTAGCTTCACATTTCTCAAGTTATGTTGATTTCCGGAGTGCAAGTGCCTTCGTATTTTTTAAGTTAAATGTTCGCCCCTGGTAACTTGAATTCGTGGACCTGCCACTGCACACAAATCATACACGAATGCCAGTACGAAACAAATGAAATGCAGGGACTTACGCTAGCTCCTTGTATAGGCTCATTGCAGCTCTGCTTGCGCTTGGGATGTTCCATGTACAAGTCCATGTTACCACTTGCTTGGATGTGCAGGCCTTGTGCTCCTTGCATCCCCCTCTGCATTTTTGACACGGCGAATGGCTGATCAAATAAGAGGAATCGACCTTGCTGTTGTACCGGAGGACAGATACTTACAAGGTTATATGAGTGTGCAGGATGTGTACCAGATCTCGTAGCGCCGTCATGCTTCGCTAAAAAATGGATTTGCTTGTTTCACATGATATCTCCAGAAGAAATAAGAGTTAAAGTCAGAGTTGGATAGGTGTGTAAGCTAAGAGAGCAGTGAAAGGATATGCAAACATCGTCGGAACAGTGCACAAGGGAGTGATGTGTGGATACCTAGTCCGGGCCGGCGTTTGGGCATGCTCGCCTAGCTAGAGTGCGGGTCACTTCAGAGCCATTGAGGGTGATGCGCTGGCGTTGGCTGACCGCGCACGGGTGTAGATCTTGAGTGGCAGCGGAGCGCTATGATGCGGTGGACGAGACCGATGGTGAAGCCCCAGTGGCCTCGGGGGGCGGAGGCGCGACGATGTGCTCGGTGAAGTAGCCCCGGTGAGCTGGGAGACGGCGTCGATGAAGCGCACCTGATGCGGTGGAAGTCGGTGTCTGTGAGACACATCGGTTGCGGCGGCCGACGTTGTCGATGGACCACCCAGTGCGGTGGACGAGGGCGTAGATGAGGTAGCTCCGGTGCGGTGGTGAAGCGCGACCGTCGTCTTCATCATCATCGTCCGGCACAGAGGTGGGGAAAGAGACGAGATGAGGGGCGATTCGAACTTTGCTTGGGTTGGCGGCGAATTAGGGATTTGAGCAATCTGGGCGCGGAAGGGGACGGTGGAGAAGGGAGATTTTGCAGGGCTGGAATTGGGGCCGCCAGATATTTCAATCCGAAACGTGGAAGCGCGAACTTATTTTGTCGTCGTCCTTTTTTTGGCGGGTGGGAGGGGTGGGGGAGGGAGGGAGGGGGGTGGGTGGCTGGGTGCTAAGCGTCCGTCCGACACACGCGACCACCACGACACGACCCTGGTCTGCCTGGTGCGCCTACATTTGAGAATGCAAACGAATCTTCCTTCATTTGCAAACGAATCTGTATGTATTACCATGCCCGTGTTTTCCTTGCAATAATTAGTCATTCAAAACGAGATACTATAAATTAATTAATGAGGAGTTATTTGAAAAAAAATCAAAACGGTATCCACGCTAACGTGGATTAGAGTGTGTGTCACATAATTAGTTATTTGAATTAGAGTGTGTGTCACAAGCGATCTCCAATTCTAACGTGGATTTCGCATTTCACTGTATCCATGCTACTTTTTCAATACAAATTCATATGTATATGATGAACACCATGGTAGTGAGAAAACTTTTGGATGGATTCAAACATATGACCTACAAAATAGCACAACAAATCAAGTCAATGTCAACTTTTCGAAACCTAGTATGGCACGAATTCGAAATAATTACCCATATGCATGGTCCTCAGTTCAAATCTTACAATGTACACCGAATTGAAACATCGATATTAAGTCTCATACTATCTACATTCAAATGTTGTTTTTAGCCCCCCCTGCACACATGCTACATACTTCCTGTGTCGCTCAATCTTCCTCTCCTAACCACCTTAGGAAGCTATCGACTTGCAACACACATACATTCTTTCTCTCCATGTTTCGATCTCTAACTCTCTCAACTACACAACCCCCTTTTTCCACTCTATTACGAAATGTATTTACCTCACACGCCCGCCATTGCACCCCATGCCGAGCTCTCTCTCTCTCCCTCTCCCTCTCACCCTCTCGCGCTAAATACATGCATTGCCTATCTAGCCCCCCAACCTCTCGTGCGCACGCACGCACGTTGTCTATCTAGGTCACTCCTCGAGACTGTCTCACTCTTTCTTCCGCACGGCGGGCCACACTCGCTCAATCTCGCTCTCTTTATCTGAGTCTTGTTTAACCTCGTTTTCTTTCACATGCAAACGATATATCTCCCTGTTCGGGCCTCGATCGACACACTCTATACTCTCTCACGTAGATTGTCTATCTAGGTGAGTCCATCGAAGCCGCCCCCACTCTTTCGACCTCATGGCGGGCCACGCTCTCTCCCTCTCTCCCTATCCCTCTCTCTGTCTCTGTCTCTCTCTCTCTCTCTCTCTCTCTCTCTCTCTTTGTATGTCTCGATTGACCTCACTCTTTCTCGGAAAAAACGATATATCACCATGTTTGAGCCCAATTCGACTTATTCACATTGTATACTCTCTCACGCACATTGTCTATCTAGGTCACTCTCTCCAACCAGTCTCACTCTTTCGATCGCACGACGACCCTATGTGATCGATTGACCTTGCTTCCTCCCACGCACAAAATATATCTACACGTCTGTGACTGGATCAGCTCTCAAGCTCTATCTTACAGCCCTCACCCTTGCCAAAAGCTCAATCGGACAATTTCTCTCCAGAGCATATATATTTGTTCAATGAATGTCGAACCACACTCACTTTGTCTCTCTATCTATAGGTCTCTCGATTGACCTCGCTTTCTCACGCCGTATCTTCCACACATTGAAGCTACCTCTCCATCCCTCGCAAAGCCGGAGCTATTTACATTGCGAGGGGCACTCCAACCTTGGATTAATTTGTGTAGGCATTTATTCCGGTCGGTTTAGATTATATTTTCATAGCATTTGGCCCACAACTACTCGAAACACCGTTGCAACCCCCGCAACTCCCCTAGTTGATTTCCCTCTGGCTCGGTCATCGCTCTCTCGCACGTCCTTTCTTGCCTTCAACGTTGCACCATGGTATTATTGCAAAAAACTCTGTTGTTTTCTTTAATTATTATAAATAAGCTACAAAACTACACACCGATAGTCCACTTGGAATGGAACAAATTTCGACCCACAAATTAAAGTGCTACAAACTACACATCAAGGGGCCCACATGTCATGAAACAAATTTGGACCCATATACAAATTAAAAAAATAAAGGACGAGGATCGAACATGCGACCAGGGCCTTCAAGCTGCACTTCAATAGGCAACATACGTAGAACAACAATGTTTGTTGTACCTCCCTTTGTTCACATAATGTTTTTATATTACCAGAACCTATTTAATTGATAACATGTAATATTATTTTTAGTACTATTCGCCTTCACTTACTGGTGGGTTCCATGTGTGCTCTCTCTCTCTCCTCCCCTTCAGCGTTTAGACGCACGGGCAAACATGAAGAACTCGCGGGCGATGTTGCCGTTGACCATGTCTGGACGCGTCCACAAGTTACGGCACCAGTTTCACGTGCTAGCAGCACTAGTCAGTGTGTACGTGCAATGCACGTTAATTTGGAAGTATATTAAGTGCATGCGGATATTAAGTAGGATATTATTTGCGTGTTATTATGTGATTAGCACTATTTTTGGCATGAAATTAACTGCACGCTAAATGTGTTGAGCGCTCGACATTGAAGCAGTCTAGGTCGTTGGGTGACAAGGAATACATGTGGCTTGATGATGTTTTATATTTAATTTGATACGGCTCTAGCAGAACATTCAATCGATCAAACCATAGATTTCGTTGAGTCTGACTCCGACTTTAAATTATACGACGATTGATCTAAAATAAACGGAAATGATAAACGTTCGGGTTTTAAGCATGGCAATCCGAACGTTTTCATGGCAAATTTGGATTACGCGGCGGCGGCGGGGGCGTCTTGCGGTGGGAAGCGGCTCCTCTGTCGTGATCTGTGTGTTGTCGGGCCACTGACCGACGGCGACGGCGGTGCCTTGCGCCGTTGTTGGCGTACTCCTGGACGTTGGCCTAGCTTCAAGGAAGGCCAAAATGTACTGGACTTCGGAGCGAGTCAACTAGTGGTAGGAGGTGACTGGCGTTGGTGCAAGGAAGCGGTCGACGGCGACCATCCATGCCGCTGATGAGGGCACTGGCACCCGCGCGGGGACAGGCACTGTCAGCGGCGCGACGGAGACATTCGTGTGCACGGGCACCGGCACGGGTGTGCACGTCAGTGCACGCGCAGGTGCATGCGTTGGCAGGTGCACGGGCACCGGCACGGGCGTGCGTGTCAGTGCACGCGCTGGCGCACGCGCTGGCAGGTGCACGGGCACCGGCACGGGCGTGCGCGTCAGTGCACGCGCAGGCGCATGCGCTGGCAGGTGCACGGGCGCGTGAAAGTCGGCGGGGATGTGACACCCCAAAATTTTGGCCTTGTTTTATTTATTAAAATGTTGCCAGGAAATAAAAACTTTTCCAATTGTCAAGTTTTATCTTTTGTGATTTTTGGATTTTTGCCTCTAGTGGGGAAAAACCTTCAAAGGTATTGTTGGACTTGATTGCTCTCTATAATAAAACAATTATTTATCAGTGGATTCAAATGCTGCAAGATTTATTTCTTCAAAGCTTTCTTCCTTTAAAATGATTTCTTTTGCATTTGGAGCCTGTTTGCACTACAACCATTTGACAAATGCATTTAAAATTTCCACCAAAATTTGGGGATGTCATGTGATGTTTCCACATCACTTTTATGCAAAAATACCTTTTGGCCATTGGAGATTTTGAGCTCTACACCAATTTTTCCAATCTGGTCCAGTAGGCACTTTTGCACTACAACCCATTTAAATATTTCTTTAAAAATTCTTCAAAGTGTTTGGAGATGTCAGTGGATGCATACAATTCATCTTCAAGCAAAAACCCAGTGATGTTCTTTGGAAAAATTGAGTGGATCAACCTCTTTTGCATTCTGGCCCAATTTGGTGATTTGTACTGCAACCTTATTTTCCTTTGCTCTAGTAACCCTGAGCTTTTTCCTACTTGTAGCCCTCCCTACCAAACTCTTAAGTCCAGGAGATTGGGCTCATTGGAGGTTTTGAAGTGCATGCTTTAAACCCTTTTTCTTTCTGTCCAAAGCTGGAGTTTTGCAAAACTTGCACTAACAAGTTTCTGGTTTTGCCCTAGTGATCTTACCATCATCTCCTGCACCTAAAGAGACCCTGATCTGGAAACTTTGGCCACTCCAAGAGTTGCCTAAGTGCACTTGGCATTCTGTCGAACACCTGGTGTGCACAGTCATTTTTGGCAAGCTCTCTGGTTTGCATTGTGGACTTGAACCCCTGACCTATCCACCTTGTCCACTGAGCACCTTGCTACCCCTACCTCCATCCTGTGCAGTGCCAGCTCCACCCTCGAGCTCTAGACCGCACTGGCATTCCGTCGAGCACCTGCCGTGCGTGCTCTAGGCGCGCCCAGAGCGCACGTTTTGCACGCGCGCGCACTACGCCGACACGCCGCACTGCCGCCATCGTCGCGTCCCATCTCTGACCCCTGCCCGCCTGCCGAACCACGCCAGGCACTCGCCCCCTCTCCAGTACCCTCCAAGCTCTCCCTGGCACCCTGCAGCGCCGCCTTGGCAGCACGCCGGCGTCGGCAGCGGATTCCGCCGCGGACGGCGCCGCCCAAACCACCAGCGCACGCCAGCTGCCCCAGAGCACAGGCCGTGCTTATCCTCCCGCTCGTCGGCACGCTTTCGTCGCCGCCACGATGCCCTGCAACTACAGAAAAGTGGTCGCCGGTGATCTTATCCTCGGCCACCACGGGAGCCAGCCTCGAGCGCCTATTTAAAGGGACCCCGAGCTCGACCGATCCCTCAAGCAACCCCAGGCCACCCCCATAGCCCTCCCACAGCCAGCAATCGACGGGAAAACTCTTTCTTCCCCGCCTCCGGCAAGTTCGGTCGCCGCCGCAATCCAGTGCCGTTCGTCGCAACCGGAGCTTCCCCCGCCAATCCAACGCCACCAAGAACTCCCCCGTAGTCGTGCGGAGCTGCCTAGCACCTCAGCTTCGGCCAAGGATCACCGGAACCCAAATGTCACTTCACCACCGTAGCCCCCTCCGCCGCGGAGCTCGCCGCCGGTGACCTCCTCCGTCCCCACCTGCCTAACACCCACCGAGAGGACCACCTCGGTCTGGCCAACCCATCCCTGCCCTCAGATGCCCTCGAGGAGCCGCCGTTCGTCGCCGGCGAACGCCGGAGCCCCGCCACCATTCGGGCGCAGAGAAAGGAGGGAGAGAGAGACCAGTCAAACCTGACCAGTGGGCCCTCTGGACCCACTGTCAGCGACCCACGCGGCCACTCTCTCTGTTTTAATGAAAGCGCAAAGATCCGGAGTACGTCACCTCTGTTTTGAAAACGTATTCTTCCCCGCAGCGTTTTCCTTTTTCTGATTTTATTAAAACAGAACTTTGACTGATGTTTGACTGGCTATAACTTTTAACATAAAACTCCAAATGAGTTGATTCTTTTTCCTACCTCTCTCAAATTTCATCTAGTTTATTTTAAGATTTATTTAAAAATATTTGAAATATTTGGTACTGTGTTTGAAATATTTGTTCTTTGTGTATTTTGCAAAATAGGGTTTTTGGAGAAAAAGGAAAGCTTCCAATAAGTGCATCCTTTGCATACTCTTGAAGGCAAGCATTTCTGAACTCTGGCATAATATTTTGTTGTGGTGTTTTGATGTGATCACAACACCTTTTGACTTGGAGTATGTGATAGCTTTATGTATCGATATGGTCTCGAGCATGAGTACACTTTGGAGTTGTTTTGTGGTCAGCAATGGATACACTAGTGTTTTGGATCATCCTCGTGAGCTCCTCATGCATACTGGTAGGAAGCCGGGAGAGTCGTGGTCTTGGGTAGACACGAGCTTGTCCCTAGTCCCTCGTCGAGACGAGTATGTTCGGCATGGCATAGTGAGGCTTGATGAGTGGTGTTTTATTTCACTAGTGGTAATATTGTTGGAGGACACTTGGACCACCTGAGTCGGTTGTAGACCGAGTCTTGATCAATAGCTTCCTTATTTGTTGGTACCACCACTTGTCCCTGCAGGGGACAGGGTATGGTTCAGTAGGTTGTCAACCCCTTTCCAAAGCACACACCGTACAGAGAGGCCGTGATGAGGGTCCCATGGCCATGGATTAAAGCCAGTCATCCGGTCCGGGGGCATGGGTGTTTCCGGTTGGAGCCGAGGGGGGTAGCTCCCCTAGTATGCGCGCGTTATAAATTTTGTGATCCCATGCTACGTCGAGGTTGTAGCCTCCCCACTTAGAGTTTTGCTTGGCAGGTGTCGTGGGTGATTCCAGACACCGGTGAGTTAAGCTGGTGTGTGCAGGTCAGGCGTGTTTTCAATCAAAAGACCGTAGACGGAATTAGTCCCAAGGGACTAAGTAAACCCGTTACTCGTGGAAAATGGTACTCCCTCTGCAGAGGATATATCCTGTTAGATAGTCATGTTCTTGAGTAAGGACCACAGTCTGAGTTGAATCTAGTAACGGTATCCGGATGGAGAACGCATTAGCTAGAACTCAGTAATGGTATTCGGATGGAGACACGGCTAACTAGATCGTGGTGACGGTATTCGGATGGAGATACGGCTTGATTAAATTATCGGTTTTCGGATGGAGAAACGACTGAACTAAATATTGTTTATGATTATGGCACATGTGGATTATGATCTTTATTTATTATGGACTAACCCTTTATATTTTTGTATGTTATGGAGTATCCCTGGGACGGTTCTACCTCCTGGATATTCACCGTGATTATTCTCTTATAAGCCCTTTCTGTGGTGTCGCTCAGACGCCCGACTGCGGCATGCTTGTTGTTCATTTAACTTTTATAAGCCCTTTATGTGGTGTCGCCCCGACGCCCGACTGCGGCATTATTATTCTTGCAGTTTCCTCTCGAGGAGTCATTCAGACCCTCGTTTCGCACCAGTATTACTATTCTTGCAGCTTCCTCTCGAGGAGTCATTCAGACCCTCGTTTGGCACCCAGTACTTTATATTCGATTATTTATAACCACATGTGTGCATCTTGGGTTTTCGTATATTTCGTGTCGGTCGTGTGATCGCATAATATTCCGGAGCATGTTTTGATATATTATACCCGTGTTCTTAATGTTTGCGAGTACATTCAAACACTACTGGAATCAGCTAATTTGCCATCTGCCAGCTCTTTGCCGTCTGCTAGCTGACGGCAAAGAAGCTCTTTGCCATCAGCTACCCAAAAGCAGACGTCAAAGAAAAGGCTGACGGCAAAGAAGCTCTTTGCCATCTGCCAGCTCTTTGCCGTCTGCCAGCAGACGGCAAAGAATCTTTGCCGTCCGCTGGCAGACGGCAAAGAGTGAGGTGGCCCCCACCCCCCGCTCGTTTGAAAAAATCTTAACGGCCCACCTCTTGCCGTCCGCTAGCAGACGGCAAAGAGGCAAAAAGGCGGACGGCAAAGGGTGGCGGACGGCAAAGAGGGCACTTTACTAACGGCAGGTACCCCCCCGCCCGTTACTCACTTCCTCCTCGCCCTTCTCCTCCCACCCCGCCGCCGCCGCCGCCCGCCGCGCGCCGCCGCCCCGTCGCCCCCGCCGCCCCGTCGCCCCACCG